>NC_051064.1:71528047-71676834 GCF_004664715.2 Peromyscus leucopus
GATGGAGCCATGAGTGTCTGTAGGGCTTGCTTGCTAGCTAGTGTAACTGAATAAGTGAGCTCTAGGTCCACTGGGAGACCCAGTCTCAAAAAATAAGATGGAGCTGGGCAGCGGTGGCACATGCCTTTAATTCCAGCACTCAGGAGGCAGAGCCAGGCAGATCTTTATGAGTTCAAGGCCAGCCTGGTCTACAGAGCAAGATGCAGGACAGGCACCAAAACTACACAGAGAAACCCTGCCTCAAAAAACAAACAAACAAGCAAATAAATAAATAAATAAGATGAAGAGTAACTGAGAAATAATCAATGCTGCCATCTACATGCAAATGAGAACATGTGCACATATACACAACATGTACAAACATATTACACACACACACACACACACACACACACACACACACACACACACAAGAAGTAGTCATTTACTCCCCAATGCCACCAAAATAAAGTAAACTTTTTAGAAAAATAAACTAGCCCACAAGAAAAAAAGTCTCCTGCCAGGTGGTGGTGGCGCATGCCTTTAATCCCAGAACTTTGGATTATGGTGAGTTTAAGGCCAGCCTGTTCTACAAAACGAGTTCCAGAACAGCCAGATCTGTTACATGGAGAAACCCTGTCTTGAAAAAAAAAAAAAAAAAGTCTCCCAACTGTACTGAGTCAATCTTGTGTTACAGCAGTTCAGTTCTCAATAATACAGACAAACCTAATATAAACTGCTTGGTCTGAGACAATGGATGAATACCCAATCAAGGCTCATAAAACAATGTATTTACTCATGCTGTTTCTATTTAAAAATCTGTCATGGAAAGCTTTAGACAGTCAGACATTCAGATTGGTCAGGCCAAGTACTTGATATCCATACTTGGTACCTGGATTTTTGTATAATAATGTTGATTACAGAGTTTTTCAGATTTTATTCAGACACATGGTATGATGTAAATTATGTAATTTATACACAGAGAGGTAAAGTGAGAATAGTTTTCAAACCCCTTGGTTACTCTGTGTTCATTCCTAAGCATAACATAGCTATAAGAAAGCTCTAAGGGTGTATGAGATGCCCAAGGAAGAAGGTAGCAGGGAGAATACTACTGTTTGAAGAAAAGCACAAGTAACAAGAATTCTGGATGTGAAAGAGGATGAGATTTTTGGAGAGATAAGGTGGAAGGAAAAGGAAGAAGGGATGCCCTGTGTCAAAACTCACAGGACCCTGACTGCCTTTCTGTAGACTGATTTCAAAGTTTTAATGTTGATATTACCTATCTACAGTGCTTAGCTTCTAAGTTGTTATTACAGAGGACAACAAAACCAGAAGGACTAGGAAATGTGGGGTGTGTGTGTGTGTGTGTGTGTGTGTGTGTGTGTGTGTGTGTGTGTGACTGTCTGTCTGTCTGAATGTGTCTTCATGTGTGTGTATTTCTGATCAAACTAAACCTTACAGGCCATAGACAGCTTAGCATATAAAGCTGATGGCCTTAGCTCCAACTTTGGAACTCTCATATCCTGGTTTGCTTTCTGGTGCTCCAATCAACATCATGACCAAAGGCTGCATGGGGAGGAAAGAGTTTATTTCATCTTCCTCTTCCAGGTCACAGTCCATCATAAAGGGAAGTCAGGGCAGGAATTCAAACCAGAGCAGTTTGGGACAGAGGAATAATCTTGCTTACTGGTTTTCTCTTTGGCTCTTGGCTGGCTTTCTTATACAGCATAGGCCCACGGTCCCAAGGGTACACTGCACACAGTGGGCTGGACCCTCCCCTGTCAATCAACAATCCAGAAAATGCGCATCAGGCATGCCCACAGGCCAGTCTGATTGAGGCAATCCTCTAGTTGAGATGCCTTCAGTTGGGCCTGTATAAAGGTGGCAGCTAATGCTCCCTAGAAGACTATATAAAGGTTAGAGAGCAGAATCCACAGGCTGCACATCTCATATGTCATGCATAGCCACACACTAATAGTAAGTAAATTTTTAAAAAGAAACTAAGTTTATGATGTAATTTTTTCCTATGTTTTTAAATTCCATTTTCTTTGTTTTAAGTTAGTTTTAGTTGAGAATTTTGTAAAGTGTATTTTGATCCCATTCACCTTCCCTCTCCCAATTCTTCCCAGATTCATTCCTTCCTCTATTCCCACCCAACTTTCTGTTGTTTTTCTCCCATCAAAACCAATTTGTGTTGCCCAAGAGTCCTCAGATGTATGGCTTTTCACTGGAGCATCGTCAATTTATTGGGGGCCATACTTTAAGAAAAAAAATTGACTCTTCCTTTCCCAGAAGGTAAAAATTGCTAATAGTCTCTGGGCCAGGGGTGGAACTGCAGCTCACCTCCCCTCCCCATGCTGAGGTTTGGTCTGACTTGGGCTTTAGTACAGGTCTTGTGCATGCGGTCACAATCAATGTGAGTTCGTATGTTCAGCTACCCTGCTGTGTCCAGAAGACATTGTTTCCTTATAGTCACCTACTGCCTCTGACACTTACACTTTTACTGTCCCCACTTCTGCAATGATCCCTGGGCCATTGGAGGAGTTGGTGCAGCAGATATATTCCACTTTGGGCTGGACATCCTGCGGTCCCTTATTCTCTGCAGTTTAGCAATTGATAGATCTCTGTGTTCATCTCACCTACTGCAAACAGAAGCTTCTTTGATGAGGGCTGATAAGTGCTTTAATCTAGGGGTATAATGATTGGTCATTAGGAGAATTATAGTAGTAGGTTCTCTTCCAGGGTCTAGGATCTGGGTAGTCAGATGGTACTAGGTACTGGTTTCATCTTATGGAGCAAGACTTCCAGCCAATCAGAAAGTGTTTGGTTACTCCCACAAGAGTTGTCCCACTATTGCACCAGTAGATATGTCCTGCCAAGTCAGTTGCTTTTATAGCTTGTAGGGACCACATCTGGATAAGAGTGATGATTCCTTTTCTCCTCCAGTAGTGTTCATAATACTTAGAGCACTATACAAGCTAGCCTATAAAGATTAAGTTTACAGGTCAGTACCAGCTTAATTTCTCCATGTTCTGTGACTCAAGTATGTGGTATTTTCAGCAATAGGTACCTTACTATCAAGTTATGGAAGGTAATGAAGAGTATTGTCAGTAGTTTGAAATGTTTGGGGATTCTTTGGGGCCCCACTGCCCAACAGCTGTAAAAGAAGTAACCCATTCATGTCACTGAACATTTTATTTGTGAGCCTCTGGTGTCTAGTATAGGCATTTTTGTCCCATTGTACGACAACTACTTTTCAACTCTTTTTACATAGATAGATAGATAGATAGATAGATAGATACATACATACATACATACATACATACATATATACATATAGATAGATAGATAGATAGATAGATAGATAGATAGATAGATATAGATTTTAAAAAGTTTCTATAGTAGTAGGTCTCCATATGACTTTTTGAAAAGTATTTAGGGCTATTTGTCCCTCCCAGTTTCCTTCTTTCACCCTACTTGCTCCTTCTCTACCCCAGTGTCTCCTTCATGTTCCATAATTCCATTTTAACAGTTTATACTAACTCCTTTCCCTTAAAAGTCCCTTCCCAATGATCCTTTAGAAATTTCCTGACCTCCATGGATATTTCAAATTAAAAACACATACCTGAAGATTCAAAGCTAACATCCACAAATGAGAGAAGAAAACATGTGACATATGTCTTTCTGGGCCTGGAGTACCTCACTCAGGGTGAGATTGTTCTAGCTCTAACCATTTATCTGTGATTTTCATTTCATTTTTTTCTCAATAGCTGAGTCGTATTCCACGTTTTAAAAAACTACCCCACATTTTAATTATCCATTCACATGTTGATGGACATCTACACATTATAGAATGGGGGGGTAATGACCAGCTATATATCAGACAGAGGGTTAGTATCTATAACTTATAAAGAGGTTAAAAAATGCATCAAGAAAACAAACAAGGGAATATTAAAAGGTGGCATTGAATTAAACAGAGTTCTCAAAAGATGAAATACAAATGGCTGAAAAACATCGTTTAGATGTTCAGTACCCTAGACCTTCAGGGAAATACAGATTAAAATAATTAAGATTTCATCTTACCCCAGTGAGAATGGCTAAATTTAAAAAAGAAAGAAAGAAAAGAAAGCAAATGCTGGCCTGGTGTGGAGGAAGCAGAACACTTACCAGTGCTGATGTAAGTGCGAACTGGCACAGCCACTGTAGAAGTCAGCATGGAGATGTCTCACAGTAGATCTTCCACATTATACCACTCTTAGGAATATACCTAAAGGGCTCTATATCCTACTACAGAGATACCTGCCCATCCTTGTTCATTGCTGCTGTGTTCACAGTAGCCAGGAAGTGGAAACAACATAGATTCCCATCCAGTTTTATTCTTAAATTCACTTTGTAACACTTCAGTTCTGATACAGGAGAACTTGCTTTTCTGTTTACACAGAAACATAGATTTCTTAAAGTTTGACATTTGTTTTTTTCTGATATAAGCTGAGAATCCCCCAAATCTGAATTAGAGGTGATACGTTATGTGGAGCATCCCTCTGATTCACTGTCGTCTCCTTTCACTACATATCCCTTCATCCCCAGTTAAGAAAATGAGTGTATTAGCCACCTAAGCATACTAAAGCTGATGAAAGCATACAAGAGCTCCATACCTTGTTTCCTAAAACTGCTTTTCTATTTTATATAATACTTTAAAGCATAATAATGGCATTTTCTTATTTTGTATAGTTTATATTTCTTATTATTTGAAATATGGAATATGATCTCTGGCTGATCTTGGATCTTACCAATTGGTAGCCCTCCTAGCCAGGATCTGCATTTCTCTACCACTCCTACCAGTCACAATGTCATAGACATGTGCCTCCTTTCCTAAGTTTTATGTGTTAGAGATTCAAACTCAAGTCTTCATGTTTATGCATCAAGTGCTTTACTCACTCATTTCCCCAGCACCTGGGATATATTTTATATAATCTCTCTTGCTTTCGTTAAATATAAGTCTTAGAAATATAAAGTATCTCTTGGAGATAATATACTTGAACAACAAAAAAATTTTAAAAGCCTATTGACTTAAAAAATAAGATTTATGGTAACCTGTATTTATACAGGGTCTGCCTAGAAATTGAGGTTTAGTAGCAAAAGCACCCATAAAGTTGATGACAGACAACTTACAGTAAATGAAACACCTTCATTTTTCTTTAATATAATTGTTTAGCATGCAAGCTGTTCATTCACACAATTAATAAAACTGTTAAGAATTAAGAGGGTGAATACTTTATCACCATTTCAGTGTTAAGTTTCATTGGCTTCAACCAACCGTGTGAATCAGAAATAAAATTAAAAGACCATGTGAGACAGACCAATTTATAATTGGTTGACTGTTGCAGTAGGTAATGGATGCTGGAAATCACCTGAACTCCCAAGAAGTGGTGGTCCTTACCTTACCTACATATAGGTAACCCCAAGAGAGAGGGGCTGTCCTGTGCAAAGAAAGTCAAGAGAGTGATTTGATCCTTAAAGTTTTTTCAATAGGAATTTATGTTGCACTTATGAAAGTGATATATGTGCTTCACACAGATTCTTTTTTTTTGTTGTTGTTCTTTCAAGGATTTTATTTTTCAATTTTGTTATCATCAGTGCATTTATAATGGATGGGGAAATCCAGGTCAGAGGACAACTTTGGAGGCTCCTTTCTTTTCTTTTCTGCCTTTACATAAATTCAGAGATCAAACACAGGTTTTCAGGGGGTTTCACTATCGGGCAGTAAGCACCTTTACCCACTCTGCTGCCCTCCCCCCATGAGAGGAGATAAATCTATACAAATGCACTAATGTACTAATTACATTTTTAAAGGTCCCTAAAGGCATTTGAAAAATCCCTTTACCACCTTTCAAGTACTATCATCATGTGGTCAATTACATCACTACAAGTTCAGAGTGAAACATTCAAAGGTTGCACCTCTCCTGAAGTGTGTGTCATAGCTCTACTGTATAGAAAACATTGTGATTGTTAGCTATGTAAATGATCAGAAAGCTATTATACAAGGCCATGCTATAAAACCTAGAAATCTAATTTTGAGTGCCCATAGCCTCTACATGCAAATTCCTTTTTCCACCCTTAGTGAATAATCTGAAACTCAAACGTCTGTATAGATTAACAGTGGAAACAGATGTTAAGGTTCTCCACTTTCCACCACGGTTTGCCTGCCTAACACTGAGTCTTGAATTTAGGCATTGGCTCCCTACTACCTATTCTCAGTAGTGGTCTCACTTTCAAGGCCTCTTTTCTGAACATGATCACACTTAACACACTAAAATCTAATAAATTATTTTTGCCTCACCCCGTAGCATTGGCAAATGACCTCTATCATGTCTTTAGTTCTGGATGCCAATCATGTTTGGCACTTATTAAATATTAAAAAATATTTGCTGAATTAATGAATTTTAATCAAATTAGACAACACCGGACTACAGATATTGTAATCAAACTTGTAACAAATAGTTGGTTACTTAAAATCATTTAACATCATGCCGAAACAATAAACTAGAAATCTTAGCTGATTTCTACAACGCATTAGTCTTCATGTCCCTTTCCTGCTGCATACACAACACCACTAGACACTGGAACAATGTGGAATCATCTTTCAACCCCTCATCTACCTTCAGTCACTACTGTGTCTGTAGACACAGCCAAAGGACAACTCCCAATAAACACTCTTCACTAAATAATATACCAATAATATTAGCACTATTTTAGCAAGATAAACTCCCTATTTATGTCTCTTTCTTCTTTCAAACCAAGTCTTTTTTCATAATAAGACTGAGTCTAACCACTAGTTACTTCATTTTCCTTTGATACAAAAGCATACCTTATGACAACAGTTTCTGTCAGTTTTCGTACATTACTAATTTGTGTTTCTTCCTTATCTCCTGACAGATAAAATTACACATAAACTTTATTAAGATAACCATGTTGCTGGTTACTATATTCGTTTAAAATTACATGAAAGTAGTTCCCTCTTATCTAAAGTTTCACCATCTATGACCTGGCTCTTACAGTTTTAGTTATCTATGACTAACCCACAATATCAAGTGACGAAGGGCCAGAAATAAACAATTCATACATCTTAAATCGTATTCAATTCTGAACAGAAAAATGAAATTTCACACCATTCCACTCTATCTCACCTGTGATACAAATCATCCACACTGTCTGTATGCATTACCCACTTAGAGTAATCAGATCAACTGTCACAGCATCATAGTAGTTGTAGTCAACTTAATTTAACAACAATGCACAACCAAGAACATTAGCAGTATTTTAATTGTACCTTTTTTATAACTGCTTTATTAGTATTGTCATTAATCTCTTACTATGCCTGTTATAAACTATTTGTCTAAGGTATGCACATAAAGAAAAAGCAGAGGATACATTATAGTTTGGTATTATCCTGGGTTTCAGGTACTCACTGAGAGACTCAGAGGATATCTTCCCTATAGCTAACGGAAACTAATGTATTATATGAGTGTGTGTGTGTGTGTGTGTGTGTGTGTGTGTGTGCTGTGTGTGTCTGAAACCAGTAAAAAGTGACACATATATAAATGTTTCTATAATCAAATCAGAATATTGGTAGCATGGTATTCTTTACTTTGAAAATGTATGTGTAAGACTATAAAACTATCGTAAGATTTCTAATTTCTTCTCCTTCACTGTAAAAAGGTTTCAATTTTCTATGCCAATTTACTCATCATAAATTATTATTAAGACTACTAACAAATGAAACCTGAACTTTGAAAAATATACAGTGCATCTTGATTAGCAGGATTTGTGCTAAACAAACATTTAGTTACAGTATCTCAAGTGTAAAACCTTACATAGGTAAGATCAAAACAAAGAAATCAGTGACTCAGTACTCAACTGTATTACAGATCTGAAAAACAGACATTCAAGGAAACTGTAAGGCTCTTCAGTTGTAGTGCTGTGTATAGCAGCAAACCTTCAGAGTGCAGTTAGACTCCAAAGAGAGCAAAACTGTAGCTTAACTGTAGGTTAAGGAACTTGTCCATGGTTTGCATTTTTACTTTCTTAGTGTTTCAAGCAAATGATCAACTGTGACAAACCAGTAAGAATTTGGTTTGTAAATCAATTTTGATAAGAAGCCAAACTGTTTCACTGGTGCTATGACATGAAGGTGCAGATGAGAAATGGAACAGAATGGTGGCATATGGAAACCCATTCTCACATCTGTAAAATCGGTGAAATTATTCCTCTCAAGAATGTTGGAAACAACAGCTACCATGCTCTCAACCATTTCTACTTGATCTCGGTTTAGTTCCTTGCAATTTCTAATATGCTTCTTTGGCACCACAAGATAATGATGATGCGCCGCTGGTTTGATATCTTCGAAGCAAACTAGGTCTTCGTTCTCGCAGTGCAAGAGTTCAGTGTCGGGTTCCTGGCCGGCTGCCACGAGGCAGAACACGCAGCTGCTGTCGTAGTCCCTGGACTCCGGGGTCCCAGGCGAGTCCGGGTCCTCCAGGCCCGCTGCGGAGGCCGCCACGCAGGCAGGACTCGGCTCCCCCGCGAAGTCCTTCTCGGCCATGGCGGCCGGGTGGGCGAGCGACCTCAGGGCCAGCCGAGCTGGGGAAGGCCGGGATCGCGTGCGCAGCCTCCGCCGGCCCTGGTGTCGCCGGCCCTGGTCGCTTCACACAGATTCTTAACACCCTTCCTGGAAGCACATTCCATGCTTCACAGTAGGTGTGCTCCTGAAACATGAGGCCATGGAAGCAGGGTTTATGAGTGATACACTTCATAGAATATATGTAGATTGGCACTATAGGTAATGCAGAAAATGTAACAGATAAAACCAAATACCTGAAGTCCCTTCCCTGTAGCATTGACAACTGGATAATTTCATTTCTATCAGTGTCTTAAATTTTAGCAAAAGATGTGGGTATGGACCTTCTTAGAAAATTCTATCACTTGCCGGGCGTTGGTGGCGCACGCCTTTAATCCCAGTACTCGGGAGGCAGAGCCAGGCGGATCTTGTGAGTTCGAGGCCAGCCTGGGCTACCAAGTGAGCTCCAGGAAAGGCGCAAAGCTACACAGAGAAACCCTGTCTCGAAAAAAAACCAAAAAAAAAAAAAAAAAAAAGAAAATTCTATCACTGGCGCCTGTCGCTATACTAGGATATATGACAGGATGAGAAAATTACTTCACAAATACTGAAGTACAACAATAAAATAAAGCTCCCCTCCCTTGCCATAGAGCTGAACAAGCCCTGGTAAAGCACACGGGAGGACTCAAAATGAGCTATTTGCTGATTTTAACACTTTCTAGTATTTTTCTCTCAGCTTCTCACATAAAATGCTGCCATTAGCCTAAGTCTCTAACAAGAAAGAAAAAGGCAGCTCTGTAGAGCAGACAGGAAGCTAGTGTCACTGTTCAGGCATGATAGTTCTGCTTTAGAAAAATCCCAGTGAACAGCCAGGCAAATTTTTATGAATTAGACCTTCTGTGGGAGCAAGAGAAAATTTAACCAGAAATGCTGTTGTGAAGGATACTGGTCCAGCCCAATAGAAAATGAGCAACACTTCCCAAAATGATAAAACAATACCTTCCTGGTTTATCTTCGTATAATACCGAACTGCTGCCCATTAAAACATATGAATTCATGTCATAAATGCTAGCCACAAAGAAGGAAGGATTACCGTAACTCCAATACAAAGAAGACACTGTAAAGGGGGCTTGATGGAGGGATCAAAGAAAACCACACCACCATTTCTTCATTCTTTAATTTATCCCAAATCACAACTTCTATTTCAGGCACCTCGCTGTGTGGCTGGCAATTTAGTAATAAGCAGAATAGACACTGCCCTTGCAAATTAGATTTATTGGAAAAGAAAAACATTTGTCAAAGGAGCCTGTGAATCATCGAACGGTTTAAACTGAATTAAGTTGCTATGTAGGAAAATACAACATGGCCAGTGCCTTGTAGGATAGAGTCTGAGGAGACCGCAAGAGGTCAAACAGCTACAGGGCAGCAGCTCAGTGGGCATGTTAGAGGAGAGCACTTTAGGATGATCGGGCAGAACATGTAGAAATAACACTACATTGAAGCTTGTGGATCTCATAGGAAGTGGGGTTAGTAGCAGCAGTCCATTAAACATGAACCTTTGCAGGTCATCCCATCTCTAGCTCCTGCTAGCACTCTTTGCCTCCTCTTCCTCTGTGGTGGTATTGTGTTCCCCCAATATATTGTGCACCCTAATAAACTTATCAGAGAACAGAACAGTCGCTAGATAGACATAGAGGCCAGAAAATGGTGGCACACACACCTTTAAACCTAGCATTCTGGAGGCAGAGATCCCTCTGATCTCTGTGAGTTCAAAGCCACACTGGAAACAGCCAGGCATGGTGACACATGCCTTTAATCCCAGGAAGTGATGGCAGGAAGCAGAAAGGTGTATAAGGCATGAGGACCAGGAACTACAGTCTGTTAAGCTGTTAGGCTTTTGAGCAGCAGTTCAGCTGAGATACGTTCAGATGAGGACACAGAGGCTTCCAGTTTGAGGAAATGAGATAAGCTGAGGAACTGGTGAGGTGAGGTTAACTGTGGCTGATTCTGTTTCTCTGATCTTTCAGCATTCACCCCAATACCTGGCTCCAGGTTTGGTTTTATTAACAAGATCTTTTAAGATTCGTCTATATTCCCCCATGATGTGAATAGCATCACCTCATCTTCCTGCCACCACAGACTGAACCTCTGCCATAGACTCCAGTGCCATGATTTCCCTGCCACAAAGGACTGAAATCTGTCTGAAACCCTGAGCCAAAATAAGTCTCTTTCCACATGCTGTTTCTTCCAAATATTTTGTCACAATAATACAAAAGTAATTAATACAGTAATCTCCTATTAAATTATCATAATTTAACATTGCCTAGTATGCTATATAATTATAGTTTTAACACTTGGCTCAGCCTGGGAGGAGGGGACTGGACCTGCCCGGACTGATTCTACCAAGTTGAACTCAATCCTCAGGGGAGTCTTTGCCATGGAGGAGATGGGAATGGAGGGTGGGCTGGGGGGGGGGCAGGGGGAGGAAGGGGGGAGGACAAGGGAATCCATGGCTGATATGTAAAATTAAATTAAATTATAAAATAAAATTTTAAGAAAAGAATTTAACATATATCTTCATCTTTAAAGGTGATTCCTGAACTTGATCTTCTACAGGTTGAAATCTCTAATAGTTTTGATAATAATGATATTAAATGTAATGGAAATAACAGGAATAGTGATAATAATAGTAATAAGGAAAGAAAAGCTAGTGCTCATTGACTACTCCTCATATGTCAGGTACTGGGGGTCTAGACCTTCGGGGAGGGACCTCATGAATGAGTACCAAAAGTTTCCTAAGCTTCCTGAGTCCGATGAGCCCCTCGCCTTCCCTCAGGAGGAAATGTTTCAATCCAGGCATAACAGCTACAAAACATCTTGTAGCATTTGTCTTAACATACTGTCTTAGTATTGTTCTGTTGCTGTGAAAAGACACCCTGACCAAGGCAACTCTTATGAAAGAAAGCATTTAATTGAGGGCTTCCTTACAGTTTCATAGGCTTAGTCCATTATCATCATGGCAAGGAGCAAGGTAGCACCAGGCAGGCACTGGAGCAATAGCTGTAAGCTACATCCTGATCCACAGGCAGAGAAAGAAAGGTTTGGCCTGGCATGGGCTTTTGAACCCTCAAAACCTAACCCCAGTGATACACTTCCTCCAACAAGGACACAACTCTCAATTCCTTTTTTGTTTGTTTGTTTGTTTGAAAAAAATAACTAAATGCCACTTTTATTCAAGTCAGCTAGTTAAATCATGACATTTTGAATGTAATAATTATTATTTTAATATAATATAGCTAGTATATAGTTTTCTTCCATATATTTGCATGTGCATATACACACATCTGGACTAGCCATCAGGTATTTCTAATCAGGGTTTAAAATGCTTTAATTGTTCATTTGTTTTCCTTAAGGATCATGGGATAGGAACACCCATTGTGGGATTCAGGCAGCCTGGAAATGCAAGAAATATCAGCTCAGTTTCTTTAGGTTCTTTCCATTTATTCAATTATCTCTGAGAAATTCAGCAATTTGAAGTAGGGGTCTCTCTATCACTGACATAAATTAGAAAGGTGTGGCTGTAATAATTTCCCATTAGAACCCGAAAGCTCCAGGTTTTACATGATGGGTTCAAAGGCTTGGCTCTGTGGGCAGCCTAACTATCCTGTGTAGAAGACACTATGGCTTTTAATGGCTTTTTTTTTTTCCTTTTTTATTATTAAGAAATTTTCTACTCATTTTACATACCAACCACAGATGCCCCACTCCTTCCTCTTCCCCACAAACTCTTAATTCTTATAATCCTTTCAAATAGTTTCAAAGTTCAAAGTTCAATGTCTCTTCTGAGACTCATGGCAGTCTCTGTAAAATCAAAGTCAGAAAGCAGATCATGATCTTCCAACATACAATAACACACCATGCACGTTACTATCCCAAAAGGGAGGAAAAGGAGAGTAGTGAGGAAATACCAGACCAAAGCAAGACTGAAAAACAGCTGGACAAACTCCAAATTCTGCATCTCCATATCTGTTGTCAAAATGTTCTTCAGATCTCCAACTTTGTTTTGATCTCCAACTCAGCTTTGTTGATTGCAATACACTTCTCTCTCTTGGGTTGATACCATATGTGGTCTGAAGCTTTTTTTTTTGGGCAGGTATCTCATGACTTTGGTAAATACTAATATTAATTATATTTACTTTACTTTGTATTCTCTCTGTGTCTGTCTCTGTCTCTCTGTCTCTGTCTGTCTGTCTGTCTGTCTCTCTCTCTCTCTCTCTCTCTCTCTCTCTCTCACACACACACACACACACACACACACACACACACACACACACACATTGCCAATATCAACCAATGAAAGGCAACATTCTCCCTTTGAGCTAAGTCCTAAACAGAAGTTAAGAGGTAATGTCTTGCCCATAGCAATAGCAGATTCATTGATATCATGCTTTGGCCCTAAGCATTATTTCTGGCTTCATATTGTTTCTTTTCCTTAGTTCACCCATTTTTAAAGTGTATGTTTATGGCCGGGCGTGGTGGCGCACGCCTTTAATCCAGCATCGGGAGCAGAGCAGGCGGATCTCTGTGAGTTCGAGGCAGCTGGGCTACAAGTGAGCTCCAGGAAAGGCACAAAGCTACACAGAGAAACCCTGTCTCGAAAAAACCAAAAAAAAAAAAAAAAAGTGTATGTTTATATTTTCTGTGACCTTTAAATAACTTCAAGTATTTTGGTGAGTGAATCAAAGTATATATTGTATACTATTAACGTAAATAAATAATAATATTAACATCAATCTAGAAAGTAAAATTAACCAATGAATATAAAATATGTTCAATCTTTTAATCAATGAAGTACTAATTAAAACAATAAGGTTATATTATACTTTAAAACCAAGAATTTTTATTGGTAGGGTTTGGTAAAAACACTGTCTGATGTTTTACAGTATTATTTATGTAAAACATTGAATTTATTATACATTTATAAATCGACCTGACCACTTGCTACCAAAAGTTTTAAAAACCCTTTTACCTTTGATCTCTACTATATGAATCTGTCAAAACAAAATAATTAAAGGTGTAGATAGTAATTTGTTGTTAAAAGTCACTATAGTTTTAGTCAAAACAATAATTACTTGAAATACAGTAAATGAAAATTCAGGCTACAAAGTTCTACAACAGTGCTGTATATAAAGTTTTCAATTTTAGTATACTTATGTAAACAGAGAAGTGACTTGAAGGAAGTAGGCCATAATTAATATAATACTATGCATATATAATATCCTCTATCCTCCCTCCTCCCACCCCCAGACCTCTCCCCCAATCCACCCCCCATTCCCATCTCCTCCAAGGCAAGGTCTCCTCTGAGGAGTCAGCCCAGCCTGGTAGACTCAGCCAAGGCAGGTCCAGTCCCCTCCTCCTTACACCAAGGCTAAGCAAAGTGTCCCAGCATAGGCATTGCTCAACATCCTTAATCATCAGGGAAATGAAAATCAAAGTGACTCTGAGATACTATCTTACACCTGTCAGTTGGCTAAGATCAAAAACACTGAAGACAGTTTATGTTAGAGAGGATGTGCAACAAGGGAAACACTCCTCCACTGTTGGTGGGAGTGCAAACTTGTATAGCCACTTTGGAAATCAATATGGCGTTTTCTTAGAAAATTGGGAATCAACCTCCCTCCAGACCCAGCTATACTACTCTTGGGCATATACCCAAGGAATGCTCAATCATACCACAAGAACACATGCTCAACTATGTTCATAGCAGCATTATTTGTAATAGCCAGAACCAGATGTAAGATTCTTATAAGATGGACTTCTGAGGGAACATGAGACAGATAATGCTGTCCCAGCCTGAGCTGTTGAGTCCCCAGTTGGAGAGCTAGTTCTGAAATCTTTAGTGTTCCAGTGAAGATCAGGCAAAGTAGGAGCGGAAAATCTTGGTGATTCCCTTCCATCGCCAAAGATTTTCAATCAAGGAACTCTAGAAAAGTCATCATGTCCTTGCTAATTCTAGTTGATAAATGGAAACCAGAACAAATGAGCATGTGATCTATTTATTTGTTCACCTTCTCCTAAAATAATTTTCAGGTGGCATCTTTACAGAATTTTTAATAACTGCAGGTTTATTACTTTCAAATAGATACATTAATTCATACTAAATGCAGAAAAGTATTTTCAATTAGACACCCTGCTGAGCTTGCTTTAATGAATGTCTAAGATCATTTCGTCTGTTTGAATACAAACAGAGAGAGTGCCAACATTTTGAAAATCCTTCTCCTAAATTAGGGGAAAATTAGCTTATAACTTTGTTTACATTATTAGTCTACTTAGCAGACACTACGTCTGCACATAAATACTTTCTATATGAATCATGATGTCATAAGAGGTCTGTAAATGTTCACATAAGTTACATAATTATAAACTGTTATCATCAGGCATATATGTTCATTCTGTTCCTATAGTACTTACATTATAGAGACTTGGCTTACAGCTCAGTGGTAGGGTGCTTCCCCCAATACTGTAAGAAAAAGAGAACTCTGTGAATTTAAGGCCAGCCTGGCCTTCATAGCAAGTTCTAGGTTACCCAGGGCTACATAGCAAGACCTTGTCTCAAAAGGAGGGGAAAAAAAGTTAATGAAAGCTAAATCCATATTTAGAATTCAGGAGAAATAAGTCAATGATCATTTGCCCTGTGAGGAATCTTATTGTCATGCTCAGTAAGTATTTAAATATATGAAGACGTTACAGACAGTCTCCTAAATGTATCCAAAATATCTTTTTCAGCTGCACAAAAAACAACTGAATGTTGGGTTTTTCTGATTTAACCCATTTGGATATTTGATCCTTAAACAGTTCAGGAGCCATTATGAGGCCAACACTGGTGTACTGTGGAAGCAAAGTCACAATCTTAACTGAGTTCAGCTCTACTATGAGCTCAGTCTGGGAAATAGGGACAGAGGGTTCACCTTTTTTCTAACTGCAACTAGATACAAGACTGTTCAGGCCTATTTCACAGGCAAACATGGTTCTGAAACATATTTTGTCAGAACCCATTAATATTTTTCAGAATCAAGAAGTTCTCTCACCACAGCATTTTATCAGAAGCTGCTACCTTTGAAAAAAAGGTTAAATGAAAGAAAATTTAGCAAAACAGCTATTCCAATTTGCTTTCTATTGCGTAGTACAACAATTTGACCAAAAGCAACTCAAGAAAGAAAGCATTTATTTGGGTTACATTCCTGGGCCATAACCCATCATTGAATGAAGTCAGGATAGGAACTCAATGCAGGAACCTGGAGGTAGGAATAATAGGGTAATTACTGGCTACTCACTGACCAGTGCTCAACCAACTTTCTAATATAGCCTAGGCCACTGCCTAGGGATGATGCTGCCCACAGTGGCATCAAGACTATCTCTCATGGACATGGCCACATGCCAAGCTGGTCAAAGCAGTTGTTCAGTGGAGGCTCACTCTGCCCAGATGACTCTAGGCTGTGTTAAGTTAAATTTAAAAATTAGACAAGTCAGCAGCCAAAACAGAGCCCATCAATGTTTCTTCCTTGAATTATATTCCAAGTCATGATTTTTTTATTTTCTCATGTGTGGTCCAAAGATACTGTATTAATGAAGTTGAGTATGTTGAAAAAATACATGATTGAATACTATAATACAAATGTATACCTTCTATAGTTCATATACTATTATAATAACCAGTCATTATCCTAAATGTCAAGTATAATGACCATAGCATTATAATGAGACTACAGATATATAATATTTGAGATAGGGACTAAAAATGTCAATAATAATATTTATTAGGTATTTATGTTCTAGGTACTATGTGATCTGATTTAAATGGATATTTTTCATGAAAAAATTTAGTGCATCCATACAGTGAAAGAAACTGAGCCTAAAAAAAAATAAAACAGGTAACTTGTGTAAGGCCATATAACCAATAAATGGTAGAGAATTTGTGTACAGCAGTATCTGACTATGAATTATTCCTACTGAGTATTTAATTTACATACACAGTAAGACTGTCCTCCTCAGCTTGATTTATTCCAGCCAGTCCATTACCCACCCATGGGCTTAAGCTGAGAAAGCTGCTTGCTTACACCACAAAGAAAATTCAAGGGCAAATGCTGCTGAGGCTGTGACAGTTGAATTTGTGCACATGGGATGAAGAAGGCAGAAAGCCAGGCCCAGGGGGATTACTTCCCATCTCCACCGATCACCATAACTCCACAAACACAGTACAAACTAACTCAAATGTTGGAACTTTATTGAAATGCCACTCATATAAAGGGTGCTCAATACTAGAACACAAAGATAGCAAAGGCACCTTAAAATTCTCTGCCCACCACATATTCTAGGAATTCCCCTAGTGGCCATTGCTTTATATTAAGAACTATTCTTTCAGAAGGTCTCTACTTCGACTGCATCCATTTCGAGATAAGACAAATGGTCCCTGAAAGAGGTGAGCGTTCTCTTGGTTTCCTATTCAGGCCATTAATTTAAGCTAGATGATTCTGCTTTTACTTTGAGAGTGAATGACTATGTGCTGCTGAACACTGGGATGAGTTTTATGGAGACACAAACCATCAGTTTTGTTGAAAGAGACCAAAGTAGAAAGCAGCCTGCACAGCTTCCTGCAAGCCTCAGCTCCCTGTCACTCTCTGAGTCTCATGCTTCTCCCTCATGTTTAAATGCTGTCCATTACCCTTTCTTCTCCACTACCAGGCTCAAATTCTGTTCTTATTCATGAAGCTTTATATAGGCCCTTTCTTCTCAGAAGTGTGTTCCAAAGGATCAGCAGTTTTTGTATCTCCAGGTCCAAATGCAATATTGCAGAATCTCTGGTCCTACTCTAGACCTGCTGAACCAGAATCTGCATTTTTAACAAGATTCCCGGGTGTTTTCTTTAGACTGGGAGGAATGATGTTGTTGATCAGCTCTCACATGGTTGACATACTTCTGCTTGCTGCAGGATTCATTCCTATCCTTCACTTCTGAATCCATGACATTAGCTTAGGCTAAGCTCTGCCTTTGAATTGGTTCTCTTTATAGCAAGCTCACTGCTCTGGGGACTTCGATCATGTGGTGCTGCTTAGCTCTAACAATCCCCCAGTATGTAAGGCCTACATTGCCAGCTACAATATTAGCTCAGCTTCTTGACATTATGGACAATAGAGCCAAGCAATTCTCTTTTTCATTGTTCATGCAGATCTCCCCCATCACACTGCAAACCCAATGCAGTCTTTTTTCTGTGCCTATAAGCTGGCCCATCTTCTAAAGAAACTCAGAAAATAGTCCCTTTGTAAGCCATTACAATCTTGCTTCTCCTTTATGGAGATAGTAACTGACTTCAACAGTTTTATTGTTGAACCATTATTAACCCCTTCTCACCCTGTTCTTCCCAACTTGTACATCAGTTGACAAACCTTTCTTTCCAGCTTCTCTGGAGAAATGGAAGCCACTATCCCTACACTCCCAAATTTTACCATTAGCGCACTTTGCCACTGGTTCTTTTCTGTGGTTGAACGCTACACAATAAAAAGCATGACATATGAGAAATACCATTTTGTCTCAACCCAATGAGTTCCTTTTCATTTTTACATGCTCTTAGTAAAATGATGATTTTGCTCCACTAATGATAGCTATCATTAAAAATGACACATTCCATTGTGAAACTCTTCATGGCTCCCTTCCCTCTAGGGCCTCAGCTGATTAGCCACATCCTTGTAAGGCTGTCAATGTATTTAAAGTGGAGGAGGTTCAAGCTGATCATCACATCCAGGTTTTCTAACCGCAGATCCATCAAAATTTCCCATATTGTTCTGGTTTTTTGTTAAATAGTTTCCAAAAAAGATATTAAGCAACAGCGGTCAGGATCCCCACAGCTCCCAAAGCTGTGCTCAGCATTTAAAAAGCATTGTCTGAGAAAAACAATTACCATAACAAATAATAACTTTGTAACATATATGTACATATACATCTGATTATTGTTTATAATCTAGCATTGGTGAGTTATGGATTTTTAGGTGGTTTGAGTTTCAGGATGCTGATTACTTTAAATCAAGTATGAATTCAAGCAGTCATACACCAAGAGCCAAACCAAAGTCCAAGAATGCAGAATGAATTTTGCTTTGTGTCATGTACCAAGTGACTAATAGGCAGTGAGGGCTCTCAGGGTTATAATTTCTGCTCAAGGTTCTGGTAACTACATGAGATCCTTGAGTGGTTTATGATATCATAAGGTGAAATTATAGCTTCCCGTGGGCAAAAGTTGTTGAAAAGCTTTCAGCCGTTGAGTGCCATAACTACCATGTCCTCTACAACAATTATAGGAAAAACTATATTAAATGCCTAGTCATATTGACTAATGACTTTAACCATAGAAATTATTTTTCAAAAGGAGAATGGCAAGTGAGAAATTCATTCATTCATCGACTCCATAAATATGTATAAGTTTCTAGATGTCTGGCCCTTAGATAAAGGCAAAAATTACAACCGCAAACAAGTCAGATCTCTAACTCCACTTTCCAAGAACTTTTGTTTTAGCAAAGGAATTTGACATGAGATTCCCATAACCAGAGGTGAGTGTTCTGACCATGATCAGAATGCTCTGCCAAGTGTCTTGGCGACATCTGACCTATGGGAAGAGGGATGAGAAGCCTTCCTTATTGAAGAAGTTAACATAGAACTGATTTAGAGTGATGACTCTAAATCTATCATTCTTTGAGAAGTTCATGTATGTATACAGTGAACTATGATCATATTCATCCCTCATTCTCCCCCTTCTCTCTCTCAACATCCCTCAACATATCTCCTTCCCAGTTTTACATCTTCCTCTTTTCTTTACTTTAAAAATAAAAACAACTAGCTAAGTCCAATCAATGTTGTCTTTACGTACATGAGTGTGGGGCCATCCACTGAAGTGTGGGCAGCCCGCCAATGGCCACACCTTCAAACATTGATGTGAGTCTGAATCTTAAAGAAAACCAGAGACATGCATTCTTATCAAGTAGGAAAAGAAATCAAAAAGAAATAATAAAGAGACACAAGTACAGCCTCCCTTCAATTGATAAGAAGAGCAAGAGAGATATGGTAGAGAAAATACTGGAAAAGAATGAGACAATAGCCGGGCGGTGGTGGTGCACGCCTTTAATCCCAGCACTCAGGAAGCAGAGGCAGGTGAATCTCTGTGAGTTCGAGGCCAGCCTGGTCTACAAAGCAAGTTCCAGGAAAGGTAAAAAGCTACACAGAGAAACCCTGTCTTGAAAGAGAGAGAGAGAGAGAGAGAGAGAGAGAGAGAGAGGGAGGGAGGGAGGGGGGGGAGGGAGGGAGGGAGGGAGGGGGGGGAGGAGGGAGGGAGGGAGAAGAGAGAGAGAGAGAGAGAGAGAGAGAGAGAGAATAGCATATCCAATAATGGATCCAAGGCATCTAAGATATGAGTAACCTGGCATGTGTAGGGCTCTTCTGTAATCTCAAAAAGATAGGGGGGTGGAGGCAGGAGGATTATGAGTTGAAGGCCATCTTGAAGTATGTAATGTGACCCTGTTTTGAGAAAGAAAGAGGAGAGAGGAGAAAATAAGGCAGAAATAACGATGGAGGGAGGATAAAAATAAAGGGCTATATAAATTTCTCATTATATATACATATATAATACACACACATATTCTAAGTACATTAAACTTATGTTTGTCATATATGTGTATATTATTTGTGCATATGTATTATGTGTGATATGTAATGAAACATAGAAACTACTTATAATATAGATTATGGTGTATACGTATGTTATGTGTTGTGTGTGTGTGTGTGAGTGTGTGTGTTCACCAGACTAAAATTTTCAGTGATGAAACTAATTTGTATGAAATGCCTCATTTACAGTCTTACAAGAAAAGAATTTAAGATTCAAAGACTGTAGAGATAATAGTCAAAGAATAATTAAGATGACAAAAATCAGATAAGATCATAAAATTCTGTGCTGAAGAGAACAATAGGTTCAGGATTCTAAAAGAGACTAAGAGGTTATTCAATGTGAAGCACTTACCTAGGGGGACGATGTAATCATTTTGGAGGAGAATACAAAGATTGTTACCAAACAGAAAATCTCAGAGTAAGTAACCATGCAAGTCATCTCTCAATAACATTTCAGTATCATTTAAAACAATCAAATTGTATTATTACATTAGTGACAGCACAGTTTTCATTATATCAACATTTCATGTATTTCTTAGTTGAGTGACCTAGATAAACTAACAGTATAGTTTCAACATTATTAGACATAAATAAATCATCTAAAGGATAAACACAGGAAATGTAAAAACAGACACAAGCAAGATTATGTTTCAGGACACAAAACTATGTCAACAGTAGGTGAAGGAGAATGCAAATTAAAGATATAAAACAATAGATCAAACCCTTACTTAAATATGTGCCTCAGGGATCTAAATAGAGAAGAGATCCTTGCTTAAAGGAAAAGTTGGTTTTAAGTATTTTTATTTATTTTTCCCAAAAGTTGGCTTCAATTAAAAAGAGCAACTTTTTCATTAAAGGCCTCAGCAATATGTCATTTACAATAAACACATTTAACAGAGACCTCACCTAAAAAGTTAAAAACTTGGTTATTATTATGTAAAAAAGATAAAAAATATTTTAAAATGTTCATCAAAATTCAAAATCTAAAATTAACCTAAATATTTATTTCTCCTTTGAAAAACTATGTCTTAAGCAAACATTACAATCAAGTTATAAAACCACTAAACCACTTCAGCCATTGTTATACTAAAATATCCTGACATTGTTATAAAAAGAAAATGCCTTGCCACTGGTAATTGCAATTCTTTTAAAATATTAGTCAGGCTTTGTCCCTGGGAGAAGAAGCATTTGAGGGCCAGCTTTAATAACCATTCATACTTGCAGCGTTTATGCATTAATATTTAGAGTGAAAATGAGCAACATTTTCCAAAGACAATAATAAATGGAGATATTTGTGCAAATGTTTTGTTTTTTAATATCACCTTGGGCTGAGTCAAGCCATGGAAAATTTTAGCTCAAAGGAAAATTCTTCCTCCTCACTCCACCCCCTACCAAGAAAAATCACAAGGATGTGAAAACAGAGGATTATAATGGAAGCTGCCCTGCACCATTAACTGCGGTGTGTGCTCCCCTAAAAGCCATAATTCATGGCTGCTCTACAGCCTTTTCCTTTCAGCAATTATGTATATTAGAGAAAAGTTTGAATACATAAAAACTAAACGCTGACAGAAAGTCAAGCCTCATAAAAGACAAGTTTAATTCCTCTAGTTTTCCCTAAAGGCAGATGTGAAAACTAACTGGATTGTCCATTCCAAGGCATCCCAAGTCCAAAGATGTCCAAAATATTATGCAACTTAAGCTGCAGGGTATTGTAAGGGACTTATTCCCTGAGAACCCTGTTGATCCATCACGAAGGCAACATACCTTTGGTGGGGGAGGAGGCTGGGAACCACTAGCTCTCCTGAGAGCTCAGTATAGCTGTTGTTCTTTACAGACAAATTGGAGTGCAGAGTTTCTAAAGTCCACTTTACTTTCTTTACTTTTCTCCCTCTCTTCTTACAAAGTCCACTGGGTATCACAGGACATACCTAAGGAGAGCTACTCCAGGCCATTCAGATCATTCTCTATGTCCAGAGCAATGTAGAACATCACATTTGTTAAATATTTGCTTTAGGGGCAGGAAAGATGGCTCAGTGGTTGAGAGCATTTGCTGCTCCTCCAGAAGACCAGACTTCAGTTTCCAGCATCCACACAGGATGTCTTACAACCACCTGTAACTCCAGCCCCAAGGGATCGAATGCTTTCTTCTGGTCTCAACAGGTGTGCACAACAAACACACACACACACACACACACACACACACACACCACACGCACGCACGCACGCACGCACGCACGCACACAGAGTTTTAGAATTCCTTAAAAAATAAAAAGCAATTATTTGCTTGAAGTTTAAAAATTAAATTAAAAGAAGAAGAAGATCTCAAATTCCAGTTTGAAGCCAGAATTCCTGAGTTTGGATTTTGTCTCTACTATATAACTGAACCTTGAAACTGTAAAGAAGTCACTTAAGCTCTGGCCTTAGAATTACCTATTCTCTATAATTATTTATTACATCTAAATACGCCATTTCTTGTAATCTCAGAGTTGTAACAACCAAATAAATGAAGAATAGATTATTTTGAACATAGGAGCTAAGGGCTCAGTCCAGTTATCTGTTATACCTTAAATACATCAAGACCAAGTGCAGCCTTGACTTGTCTGGCAAGAATGACTGCCAAGATTCATGGCATTCAGAATGTATGCTTGGGCATGTATCTTCAGAGTAAAGCCCATATCATCAAGACTCTCAGAAGAATCCTAGAGGTACTATTGAGGAATGTGAAATTTACAGACTTACGAAATTCTCCAAACAAGTGACATACACTTTTGAATCTGAAAAATAAGACACACACACACACACACACACACACACACACACACACAAAATGAACTCATATCATTGTCACATGCGTGTGATCTATGTGTGTATACATGTGTGAATATACATTTGTGTATGCAATGAACTGTGTTCTTGAACATATCACATGATCCTATCTAAGGTGACAAGTAAGAACAATAAGAAATATGCTGGAAATTTTTCAAGAAATTATTCATTTACTTGTCCATAGTCTTTCTAATAATTAATAAAATTCCAAAAATAATAGTGAAGTCCTGTAATAAATTCTAAAAGACTTCTGAGAAACACATTTTCTTAGCAAATTACAATACAAATAAACAACGAACAGTACCACATTGCAGATGCAGGAATTATGGACATGTACCTGTCACCCGTGAGAGTAGTTAGCTTTCTTGAGAGGGTCAGAGAATGGTATGGAATCTAATTATGTCTTTGGGAAAGATCAACATTTAGTTAGGGGCCAAATAAAAAGTAAATTCCCTGACGAAGTTAACAGAGTCTGCAGATGCTAAAAGGCAAGATAGTGAGAGAAGGCTGAGTCACATGAGCAATGAGCATAGTTGCCAAATGTTGGTTCCATTCCTGAGTTCTTACTTAGAGTTATTACACTGTACTGGTGACCTCTTTCTACAATAATGTACTACAGCAAACAATCACAAAAATATCAGTGACATACAACAGAAGTCATCTACGGAGTTCACAAGTTACCGGATTCAGCTGACCTAGACCAGACAGAAAATTTGAGAGTCAGATGGGTTTTGGATGATCCCTGGTGGCTTCAGTCATTTGCTGAGCTCATGACCGCCTGCTCTGCAGGTGTCATCCTCCAGTAGGTGGATCTAGGCACATCTTTCTCATGGTGGTTACAGGGACTATTACACAGACTGACAGACACAGGGCATTTCCCTAAGACTACGCTGATGTCATGTCTGCTAACCTTCCGGTGACCGAAGCAGTCACGCAGTGGAATGGAGGGAGGACATCCATAGTGGCAGGCTAGAAGGATGCATCAAAAGGAGGGGAGAATCAGAGCCATTAATAAATGAATCCACCAGAGCTACTTCAGCTTCTGAATTTTCCTTTGTTATAAGTGTAGAATGGACTGATTCCTCCCTCTTGGCACTCGGTTGCTGCGAAGAAGTGTGCAGAAGTTGTTTTTGAAGTGAAAAATCAATGAACAACAACAAAGTATTTTCACAGAAATTCAAGATTAGGGTGTCTTTTGGTTTGTACACCAACTAGTCGCATATTCAAGGCTAAACTGCCATTTCATCCTCCCAAGACTATAAAGGCTTTTATATTTCCCAAGCACCAGTAAAAATTGACACTGACACACCAAACCATTCCACACAGAATGGAGGACAGACAGAGAGAATGAGATGAACTCTGGAATCCTCCTGACTAAAAATATCAAAAATGGCCACTTTTGGAGGGCACAGTCATCTGAGAGGAAGAAGGATCATTGTGCCACAAACTTCCATTTGAGATGCACTGTGGGGACAAACTCATGTGATACTTGTAACATTATGTAAATGCATGGTGAGTACAATTTTGAAATATTTTCTTTTTTCATTTTTCTTTATTAAGAAAATTTCTACTCACTCTACTTACCACCCACAGATCCCATCTCCTCCCTCCTCCAACCCCTCAGCCCTTTCTCCCAAGGCACCCCACATCCCCACATCCCCCAAATCAAGGTCTCCAATGGGGAGTCAGCAGAGCCCAACACACTGAGTCTAGGCAGGTCCAAGGCCCTTCCCACTGCACCAAGGCTGTGCAAGGCGTCACACCACAGGCACCTGATTCCCAAAAGCCTGTCCATGCACCAAGGACGGATCCTGATCCCCCTGCCTGGGTGCCCCCCAAAACAGTTCAATCCAAACAACCATCTTCCATATCCAGAAGGCCTAGTGCAGTCCCATGGGGGCTCCACAACCACCAGTCTACAGTTCATGGGCTTCCACTAATGTGGTCAGTCATCTCTGCAAGTCCTCCCATCATGATCTCGACATCCCTCACCTGCAGAATCCCTCCTCTCTCTCATTGATTGGATTCCCGGAGCTCAGTCTGGTGCCTGGCCATGGATCTCTGCATCTGCCTCCATCAGTCACTGGACAAAGGCTCTATGATGACAGCTAGGTTATTCGCTAGACTGGTCACCAGAGTAGACCAGTCCAGGCACCCTCTGGACCACTGCCAGCAATCCAAGGTGAGGTCATCCTTGTGGATTCCTGAGAGAGGGAAGGGATGGCCAGACTGCAACCCACAGCTCCAGAGAGGCTAGCTAACAGGGAAAGACCCTAGGAGGATCACATGGATGACTCAGCGAAGGAGAAGTGGATGAGATCTACATGAGCAGACTGTGTGTGGGGGGCGGGGTGGCAGAGGGTGAGGAGGGGGGATGAAAACATAGGGAAATGGGTGGGTCAAGAGCAAGCGCTGAAACAGGGACAGAGTGGGAGTGCATGGAGAGAGATAACCATGGTAGATGAGGACATCATGGGAATAGGAAGAGGCAGGGTGCTGGGGAGGCTCTCAGGAATCCACAAGAATGAGCCCACCTTGTAGCATGAATCTTAAAGGTACTTATTAATAAAATCAAACTTGAGGCCAGTTATTGGGGTGAATGCTGGAAGATCAGAGAAGCAGAACAAGCCACAGCCACCTCACCTCACCAATTCCTCAGCTGATCCTGTTTCCTCAGACTGGAAGCTTCTGAGTCCTCATTCAAATGAATCTCAGCTGAACTGTGCTGCTCAAAGCCTAAAAGCTTAACCAAGCCAAATGCCTCTAGTTTTTGGTCCTCACTCCTTTCTGCTTTCTGCCATCACTTCTTGGGATTAAAGGCGTGTGTCACCATGCCTGGCTGTTTCCAATGTGGCCTTGAACTCACAGAGATCCAAAGGGATTTCTGCCTCTGGAATGCTAGGATTAAAGGTGTGAGTGCCACCATTTTCTAGCCTCTGTATCTAGTGGCTGTTCTGTTATTTGACCCCAGATAAGTTTATTAGGGTGCAAAATATTTTGGGGAACACAATATTTACCACCACACTACCTTGAAATATTTTCATAAAGTAAACCTACTTAAATTTTCCCATGACTTTCACATGAACAGTTCATATGTGGGCCCATGTTCTCAAGGCTGTCTCTGTCTACTTTTTATTCCTTACTTGTCTGTTCACACTTGTCTGTTACTTACATGATTCATGAACTCAGTTCTGGT
Source organism: Peromyscus leucopus (assembly GCF_004664715.2). Classification (NCBI taxonomy): domain Eukaryota; kingdom Metazoa; phylum Chordata; class Mammalia; order Rodentia; family Cricetidae; genus Peromyscus; species Peromyscus leucopus. The sequence continues at coordinate 71,554,372 of NC_051064.1, forward strand.
CCTAATTTTGCCATGGTCAAGATTTTGCCTTTGAACAGGCCACTGAAACATGACTGAGTATGGTTTGTTCATCTGTAAGTTATAACCTCAGTTTAGGTCAAATATTCTACGATTCTGGAAATAAATGGTCCATTTATAAATGAACCAGTCTATCTCAAGATTATAAGAATAAAAGAAAAGACAGAGTTGACTCAACTGAGAATTCTTAGTTAATAGCTAAGCAAATCTGTAAAAATCAAATTTATTCATTTATTGTGACAAAAACTTATTACAAAGTGTACCACTTGACATTTTGATATATTGTATACACTGGGGCATGATGACCACAATTAACACATCTATAACCTCATATAATTAGCTTGAGAGGGCTTTTTAGGGGAAGCAGAGGATAACAACACTTAAGATCTATTCTCAGGAAAATTTACATATACCATGGAGTTACCAACTGTAATTATCATGCTGTACACTAAGCTTCCAGAATTTATTCATCTTATCAACCACAGATTGTAACTTCTGGCCTCTCACCCCACAGTCTAGCAACCATCCTTATTCTGATTCCGTTCATTTGTTGTTGCTGTTTTTTTTTTCCTTTTTAGATTCCATAGATGTAGACTAATACAGAATTTGTCTTTCCATGTCTGAATTACCTAATACAGTATATTTTAGGCTGAGTCCTGTTACATCACAAATGGTAGCATTTCCCTCCTTGATACACTGTGTATGTAGATATATACACACATACACATTCATGAATATGTATATGTGTATATATTATATAATATATAATGTTGTATGATAATATATAGATATAAATTCCCTCCTTGGTAAGGTATTCCTTCTCTAATATGGTTGAATAAACACACACACACACACACACACACACACACACACACACACACACACTACATTTTCTTTATCCAGCAATCTCTCAAAATCTTTCAACAGGAGTTGAGATACACTTATCATGCCTTGAGTTTAGTGAATAATGCTGAAATGAATTTGGGAATACCATAATTTTTCAAGTTACTGATTTCAGTTTCTTTGTATATATGCTCAGAAGTTTCTGGATTATAAGACAGTTCTATTTTACTTATGCTTTGGGTCATTTTTCTTGTTTGATTGATAGGTTTTAGGAAACTCAATAACTATACCATTGTTCAAGGCTTTCTTCATCCTCCCCAATGTTTATTGCTTGGCTTTTTTTACAATGTCATCCTAACAGATATAAGCTAACATTTTCTTATAGGTTTGACATGTTTTACAAGGCCATCAGTGGTTCTGAGCACTTTTTCATATACCTAATAACATTTTACGTATCTTTTTTGGAAAAGTATCTACTTGATGCCTTTGCTCATTTTTATTAGTTATTAGTTTTAGTTATTAGCTTTCCAGAATAGTGTTGCATGGATCTGTGCTTTCCTGTCTTGGATCTTAGCCCCCATCAAATATCTATCTATATCTATGGCTTTGCAAACACTTCCCCGTTCCTTTCCATCTTATTGATTTATTGATTTGTTATGCAGAAACTCCTGAGTTTGATACAATCTCTGGAGTTAACTTCTGCTTTGTTGCCTGTACACTGAGAATTATATTCAAAGGCACATGGTCAAGATCAATGCCAAGAAGCTTTTCTCCTGTGCTTTCTTCTGTGAATTATTATGATTTCAGCTTACATATAAGTCCACAATCCAGTTCAGTTGGGTTTTGTGCATGACCTAAGATAAAGACTCAAATTCCATTGTTGCATGTGAATGCCAATTTCTCCATTGTTTGTTGAAGAGATTGCTTCTTCCCTGTTGTGTATTATTGGCATCTTTGTTAACAAAAACTAGTTAACTGAGTATGTATGGGTTTATTTCTAAATTCTCTGTTGTGTTCTGTTGGTCTACAAGTCTGTTTTTAATGACAGTGCCTGCTTTGATTACTATAGTTCTGTAGTTGACATGCCATCTTGTTTTGATTGTTATAGCTCTGTAGTGTGTTTTTAAGTCAGATATATGATACCTCTAGCTTTTTCATCTTTCTCAAGGCTACCTTAGCTATTAAGGGACCTTTCTTTGTTCCAAAATAATTTTTACTGGAAAATATTGTTATTTTTAATGAATGCTCATGCAATAGGTAATGGTTTTTAAATGGTTCAATGATTACCACGCACAATTATTTTTTCTTTTTTTTTTTTGGAGCTGGGAATGAAACAAGGACCTCATATGCACTTAGCATCTACCCAATTACTGAGCTGCATCATCAACCCAAAAACCACATTTTTAAATTAATGAAATGCATTTAATTTATATAATTGTATAAATCAAATCACATCATGAATCTGAGTCACCTTCCCACTTTTTCTTTCTCTACACTATGACCATATTAGTTCAAGTAACACTTAGCAACTCTCCTCTTACTGTCTGGTTGGAGAGAGAGATCTCACAGCTCACCTGCTATTCTAGTTTTTACTTAGCCTGTGTCTGCACATCAATTAAGAGCTCTTCATTTCATTTTCTCCATTTATGTGCAGAGAGGCCTTCACACAAGTTTAAATGTTCAGTGTGTATATGACATGGCTCCCCTCAGCTGTCCAACCTTAACAAAATTGCTTAGTGCCCCCCTTTTATTCCTCAACTGCAAACTATATGAATCCCTGCAATTTTTTATTACACGTGAACATTTACTCAAATTTGCAGAAGCAGAAGAAAGCCAATGCTGTTTAACTCAACTGACTGCTGCCCTCTGAGGCTTGGCTCACAAAACGAAATGCCCCTTGTACTGCTCTTGTGATTCATTTAAGTGGAGCAAACGTGCAGAATAGAAAAGATAAGCAAACACCAGCCCAGTCATAAGCTGTGAGGTGGACTCAAATGAAAACACTAGGAAGACCCTGACTGCCAGGATGCTCAGGGGAGGAAGGGAAGAGAAGACACATCCTCTCCTAAATAACCTCATTCACAACAGATGCCTGAGTCTTTAAGAGTCCCTCTATCATTGTGGCTCCATTGCTAACTCCATGGGCAGACTCTTCAGCCGTGGAAAATGAAATCATGAGATTTAGTCTCTCACCCTAGGGGCTACCCGAGGAGAGAAATGGAGCACAAGCAATTATTTTCTACCCATTGCCCAGCATTTTGTCTTTCTGTCTGACTGAAGTTTTGCTGAAGCAGCCTTGCTCTGAGCCTGACTTCCTAGGGTCTACACTGAAGGATTTGCCGAACCTACTATTGATTATTTTACATCCAACCCACCTTGAATGAAGGCCAAATTGGACATGCTTTGATATTTAATTCTTCTGAGTTATATAATGAAATAAAAAACATAAGAAGGTAGGTAGACTTGTGCCAAAAGGCTTACATCATTAGACTAGGGGTAAATTTATAGCTGTTTTCATTCATTTGCATTTAATCAGCCCAGAATTGCTGACTCTAGGTTCAGCAAGGACCTGACTGCCTGCTCAGGCCACAGGCTACAACCACAGCTGGTGATGGGCAATGACTCAAGTTTCAGCGCCACAGTCCACAGGTCATTTTTCACCTTGAAACTTGGCTGTACTGCCAGCCAATTACATAAACAAAAAGCTAGGGTTATTCTGGCACCTGAAGCTTAAAGAAATCTCTCAACCCCTTTGGGAGCTCTGTAACCTCATAAGCCTTATCTCTGGGCCCACTTTACCTGATGCAAAGCTCAATTCTGCCACTTATCTTAGAATCACATATTTAAAAGGATTATGGCTCTATAGTGATTGTATTACTATCATAATTATCTTTGAAGATCCCAAATATGACATCATCTCACATGAGAGTTGGGCTTAGAATCAGCTTATATATGTGTGTGTAGCCACTTGAGTATGTGGACCAAAAAGTCTGGGAAAGTTATTTCACCTCTCTGAGCTTCATTTTGGCCATCAGTGAACTCCAGTCATTCACAAAACTGACCTCACAGGGTCAGGTCAGGCTGAAGTGAGATTTTATGGGGCAGGTGGGAGGGAGATGTGGTAAAGAAACTGCAGACATGACCCACTCCATGATAACCACTCTATGATATCGTTAAAAGCAAAGTTTTTATTGAGAGAGGGAGGGGAGAGAGAAACCGAATATCCAGAGACATCTGGAAGAGTCCAGAGCAGAGAGAGAAAGTAGACTGAAAGTGGTCAGCAGACTGGACCTGGCCACGGTTATCTGTGGTGGTGGGGGGGGGGGGGAAGCAGTGGTGGAGAAGAGAAAGCACACTAAGAATAGTGTGGCAGGGGCAGGGTATAAAGAAGGGTGGAGTCTGAGGAGAGGGGAGGGCCAGGAGACTGGAATGGGGGCTTGAAATGTATAATAAGTATTTATGATACTACTGAAGGAAACTGGAGCCTAGCATGTGCTTTGATATGCAACCACAGTTATACGTCCACAAAGAGTCATGCGTCCCTGCCTGTAATAAGGGAAATGACTCCTTTTGGCAGATAGGAACCTGTTTCACAAGTTCCTGAGGGATGCTGACTTTTATCTAACCAGAAATCCTCCTACAGCCCAGATTGATCTCATTGCTGTGTATATGGACTGCCTTTTGGAGTTTGGGGAATTGGAGTTTCCTTTGAACCTGAGAGGGATGATAAATGTAAAGGGCCAAGCACATAATCAACACAATAAACAGTAGCTACTAGTATTAACTGGTTGTTAGGGGGCTTATTAACTTCCCACAATGGGCCATTGGCTACATGTACATTTGCTGAACTCTTTCAATTAGCCGCTTTGCAGATAATAGAGCTGAATCTTACAGCAATAAAGGGAATAGCTGGAAAAGCCAACAAGTTTTGAACTGCAAACTCTAGCAATCCAGAGCATCAACAGGAGACACACACACACCTGCCTACGCTATCATTTACTGACTCTGAAAATGTAGACAAGTTAATTAGCAGTGCCAAGTCTCAGATTCTTATGTGCATCATAGCTATACAGCCAGGCATGGAGGATACACCTGTTTCCAACTACTGGGAATGTTAATACAAGACAGTCCCTTAAGTCTACAAGTTCAAGGCCAGTGTGGTCCACATGAAAATACCTCATTTAAAAGGGGGGTTAGGTATATAATAGAATCATCTTAATAGAATTGTTACAAAAATTTACAAAAGATGACATGCATAAAGCATTTGCACAATATTTAACACAATGAGTGACACTGTCATCAACGCCATCATGTGGATTATTAATATCCCATACTTAAAATAACAATTCCACGCATAGTGGCACACAACTTTTACTCCCAGCACTTTAGAGTCAGAGGCAGGTTGGTCTCTCTGAGTTTTAGGCCAGGCTGGTCTACACAGTGAGCTCCAGGACAGTCAGAACTAGATAATGAGACCTTGTCTCAAAAAAAAAAAAAAATACCGACCAACTTTGACATTGTTAGTGAAAAAGTTCACGTGACATATAAGGGACATATGGGCTTAGCTCCACAAGATTATCCAATATGAAAGGAGATAATTTTCCAGACTTTTTATTTTTAAAATTAATGATAAGATTATATGTATTTATTGGTGTCATGTAAGGTTTTGAAGTACATATACATTGTAGAATGCATGAATCTAGCTAATTGGCTCATGCGTTAATTACGTCACAACTGCTTTTGTGGTCACTACATATAACATCTATTCTCTTAATATTTTTAAAGAATATAATATATCATAATTAACTGGCATCAAAATCAATCTCATTGTATTCCTCCTATCCTACGGTGATATTTTTAGCTAATAACTCTCCAGTCCAGATGTCAAGCTTCCCAACCTTCGATAACCACACTCTACTGTGTTTCTGTGAGATTATCTGTTTTAGGTTTCACACATAACTGAGACCGTGAGGTATTTGACTTTCTGTGCCTGGCTTATCACATTTAAAATGATGTTCACTAGTTTGTCATGTTGTTACAAATAGCAAGAGTTCATTACAATGGCTGAATAATATTCCTCAATGTGTGTTTACGTGTGTGCGCGTGTGCATGTGCATGCGTGTGTGTTGTTGCACTTTCTTATTCATTTCTCTGTTGATGGCACTTAGCCTGATTCCACATGCTGATTTCATTTTCTTTGGATATATACTTGATAGTGGGGTTATTTGATTATATGGTCATTCTTAACTTTTTGAGGAGCCTGCGTACTGTTTTCCATATTCACTTATATTTCTGTCGAAGTGTAGAGGGGTTCTCTTCACACCACATTCACTCCAGCATTTTTAATATTTTGCCTGTTTGGTAACAGTCATGTTAACAGGAATGAATTCGTATCTCACTGTAATTTTGACTTACACTTCCCTGATGATTAATGATACCGAATATTCTTCGTGTGCCCCTTGGCCATTTGTATGTCTCTTTTGATAAATGTCTATTACAGTCTTTTTGATGATTTTAACAATATCATTGATTTTCTGACTGTTTCTTTAGTTCCTCCTATATTTTATATATCAACCTCTTATGATGTTTAGTTGCAAATATTTCCTCCCATTCTGTAACTCCCCCTACTGTTGGTTCTTTCCTGCCTGCATTTAGTTTACTTTAACCCCATCTCTTGTTTTCTACCTTTGCCTGAACTTTTTTAATTAATGCTTGTTTATTTTTGAGCTTGTAGTTTATTTACAATGTTTCTCTTTTGCTTTGTCCCCTCAAAATCCTCCTATATGCCCCTTCTTGTTCTACGTCAAATTCATGGCCTCTTTTTTCATCAATTGTTATTGTTTACATGTATGTATTTGTTTATACATATATATTCCTAAATATAACCTGTTAAGTCCATATGATGTTGCTTGGGTGTGTGTGTGTGTGTGTGTGTGTGTGTGTGTGTGTGTGTGTGTGTGTGTGTGTGTGTGTTTTCAGGGCTGACTAAAACTGGACAACCAATTGGTGTACTTTTCCCTGGAGAGGGCCTCGGCTCCTGCTTCTGTCTTTCTTGGTTATCTGTAGTTCTTTGTGTAGAAGGGAGGCCTGTGGGCTTTTCCGCACAAAGTTTGACATGTTTGTTATTGTCCTCTGTGTTCAGTTCACTCAGGTAAGACTTTGTGGATATAGTTTCTGATGTTGTTAGGAGATACAGTCCAACAGGAGAGTCCCTGATCCTCTGGCTCTTACAGCCCTCAAGCCCTCTTCTGCAATATTGTCTGAGTTTCAGTTGCAGGAGTGCATTGTAGATATATCTGTTGGGACTGGGTTCTGCAGTTTGATTGGTTGTGCTTTTCTGTAGTGGCCTCTGTCTGTTGTAAAGGGAAGTTTCCTTAATGAAAGGGGAAGACTACACATATCTGGATATAAGGACCAATGTTTATAGATTGTTGTTAGAGTTTATGCTGGTTTAGCAATTAGTGATTGTAGATTCTTCTCCAATAACCATGACTTCATTGGTATTGAGTAGTTGGCTAGGTTTCTAGTACTAAGCATGATATCCCTCTTGTTGAGCAACTCTTAAGTCCAGTTGGAAAGCTGTTACCTCCCAGAGTTCAGAGTGACTTACACTTCAAAAACAGGACCCAGACACTCCTGAGCAGGAACTAACTGGAGTGTTCCCACCGGAGGATTCGTTTTCATGAGTCCATAAGGTACAAGCTTCCAAAGGAGGGAAGCAACCAACAATCCTACCCAGCTATCATGCCCACAAACCACATCAATGACCAGCATGGCATGGTAACCCTATGGATGCAGTAGTGGTATACATACCTTAGTGGTTGCCTGTACTTTGGGGGTCATATTTTTAAAAACCATTAGGGTTAAGAGCACTGCCTGCTCTCCAGAGGACTCTTATTCAATTCCCAACACCCACATGATAACACCACCACCTGTAACTCCAATCTTAAGTTATCCAACACTCACTTTTGGCCTTTATGAGTACTGCACACACGTCATGCACAGTATGTTAAAGCAAACACTTATATATGTAAAAAACTTTAAAATAAATAAAATCCCCAAAAGATCATTAAGTGAATGAGTGCTACATAGCATGTCTTCTATATTTTCTTGTAGTAGTTTCATAGTTTGAAGCATTATATTTTCAGTATTTCATCTATGTAGCGATAATTTTGTATGCAATGAGATACTAATCTAATTTTAATCATCTGCATATATACCCAGTCACCCCAACACCATTTATTGAAGAGATTGTTCTTTTTCCCCATTGTGTGTTCCTGGAACCTTTGTTGAAAACTGGTTGGCTGTATTTCATGGATTTATTTCTGGGCTCTTTATTCTGTTCCATTAGTCTATGTGTCAGTTTTAAGTGGGGTTTGGGGAAGATTTTTTAATAAGACAATTGGAAGAGGCTCATTGGACTGAAAAGGATAGGATGTATCAGATGAACAGAAAAGAAGGTGTGAGAGCCAGGAACAAAGAAGAAGCAAAGCAGAATGCCTTGCATGAAAGGAGAGCAGGAGACAAAGAAGTGCTCAGAAGTATTGTAGTGGAATAGTAATGATTGCTCTGCAGAAATCCTGCAGTGCTCTGGCTTCTCTCTATGGTGTCTAAAGGCAGATATGTAACTTGGAGATCATGACAATACATGATCCTCACTCTTGCATTGCTATTAATGAAACAGAAAGACACTGAGACTTCCAGAAGCACAGTAAATGGGTCCCACTGTGGCATTCTGTAGTTGCTGCCCAGCAATTTTAATTCAGGAAATTATTCCTTAGAGAATGGAATAAAGACCAGAAATTTATCATCTCATAAACAGTAGATGAGGACAAGTGGTTGAACAAAGGATATTATAAAGAATGATATTTTATCAGCCATATTAACATGAGGAGGTGGCAGATAATATTGGGATCAGAGTTGGGATTACTTTCTGTTCTCTTCTGCACTATTTGTATATCATAAAGGAAGTCACTTTGGCTTTTCTCATTATGGGCTTAAATGTACTTAAATGAAGAAGTAGTGCAATACAATGTGCAGATAGAGAGCCTCTGGTATCAGATGAAGTTTGGAACTTAAGTTTATTGAATGACTTCTATGGTGATTGTTTAAACTAAAACCCGGTCTATTGTGTGAAAGTTGAAGATAGTAACAGGTATCTTGTATTTAGTGTTGCTGCCCTGTGCTTTAAATTACATAATCCACATTGAGGCATCATCAGTATGCTTGATGCATGTAGAGTGCTAAATAAATAGAAGGCACATGCATTGACATCAATAAAAATAAGTGAACAGGTTAACTGATCTCTAACATGTCAGTCTCTCATATTCCCATTAGCCTGGACTTCATATTGCTACAGTTGAGAAACTTTAATATCTTCCTTTTAATTAATTTCTAGCTTTCATCCATATGTAAAACAAGTAGAATAAATAAGTAAACAAATGTTAAATTGCCCAGTACAGCAATAGAAATGTGTGAAACTGTGTAGTGCAGGAATCGGGAAATTTGTTTCTAGGAAAGGAAAGAGATGTGTTCAGTTCTACACCTCGCGCCAAGATTGCTGGGCATTGAACACATGTCTCTGAACCTCACAGGACCCAGGGTAAATATCTTTAGTGAACTTGGAAAATCCATCTAGCTCTTATGAGTAGAATGCTGGTACCATAAGGCTTCTTGTGTCTCTTGAATGGATAATATGCACAGTTGCCTTTTGTAAGGAGCACACTCTAAATGTTGCTGTTGCTGCTATAACTGTGATAAACATCTTATTTAAAGACCCAAAGGGTATCAGCACTTTGTCTTATTGTTGTAAGCTGCCACTAGTCACTTGGCTAAAACTTATCATTATATTTGTAGAATGTGTACCTTATCTATGGTTTCTCAGAGGAAACTCCCTAAAAGAAGCTGTTTCCCAGAGAAAAACAGGAAATAATATACTAGCAACAATATATACCAGAGATAAAGGAACAAGAGATTGATTGTGCAAGTTCTCAGGTTCCTGGGTTCATTTCCTTGATCTGATGTTTTCTGGCTGTATGGCCTTGATCAAGCTGCTTAATCATGCCATGTTTCAGTTTCTCCCTCTTTAAAATGGAAGCAATGGCTGTATGTGTTATAAGAGTAAAACAAGGTGATGAATGTTGCTGGAATATTGCTCATTGATGGAATGGGATATCCAATAAGCATTAGCTATCATCATTGTTAAAATCACAGAAACAATAAGTAACCCTGGCATTGATGAGATGAAAGACATACAACCAAAAGGATAAGGAATAGAGGGAAGTCAAACGAAAGATAAAATAAACAAATAACCAGCTTTTGTGAGGAGGTGTGTCACTGGCCCCTTCCCATAAACTCAGACCTATGGTGGTTGTCCCCAAGGCACCTACCCAAGGAATAGGATGCAAATTTTCTTGCACTGCTGCTTCAACTTAAAATTCTGTGATTGTGCCATAACTAGCCACATGAAGAAACAGAGGCCTGTAGTCATGGAGACATTGACCTAGAAGATCAACACCCACAATGAGGGTATGATCCCATCACACAAAAGCCCACATCCATCAGTAGTGCATGGAAGCCTGCAGTGGAGTATCACACCTACCTCTGCCTACTGCCCTGCAACTGTGGCTCTTCTTAAGTGGCCACTGAGATTCAGGAGCAGATTGGAGGAAAATTGGAAACATGAGAGTGGGAAAGCTAGTCAGACTTCACAGTGTCTCTTTGGAGGGTCAGATAGTAAAGACTTCAGGCTTTGTGGCCAGATGGCCTGCTTCACGCCTACACAGTTCTAATGTCGTAACACAAAAGCAGCGATAGATGGTCTGTAAATGAATGGGCTTGGCTGTGATCCAATAAAACATTTTTATTGTATGATTTATGAAAATAGGTGGTAGACCAGATGTGACCCCTTGGCCATAGTTGCTGACCCATAGTGACCTATACATGGACCCAATGCAATAACTCAAGTTGTCAGAAGGACCTAGGTTAATACTCATATAAATTAAATATGATGTCATGCCAAGTAATGCTGTTGACTAGAGGTTAGCTGACCTAACAAAAGGGGCTTTGGACTGACAGTGAAGGGAGAGACAGTAACTGATTACTTCTAAATGGAGAAAGGAGCTTTTGTGAAGAAAATAGAAACAATATGTGAAGGAGAATAAGAAAGGTTTGCATTTGCATTAGGAAAGCACTAGAAAGGGCTCAGAAACAATACTTTTTGCCTCATTTTTCTATATTCTAATTTAGAGCTTGTAACAGGGATGAATAGTCACCCTTGTTTGTCAGAGACAGGGTTAGTGTGTTCATGTGCCTGTGTAATTATCAACAGTGCAGTTTGGAAGACAGCTGTTCTTCATTTGAAATGTATGTTATATGACAAAAACCATGAAAAAATAAAAAATACTTAAAAATTGTAGCAAAAGTAGTTATGTGTGACATAACTTTTCACAAAATCTTGAGCAGTAATATACATCTATAAACATAGACATGAGCCTACATAAGGGCAAATATGAACTCCAAACCAGAGCTGGAGTCAAATCCAGCTTTATCCCCTTGTGCAAGTCTTAGATACTATGCTAAGTCTGCCTGCATCTCAACCACTCAGATGTAATAATAAATAATGAAAATAGCAATCCCCACCCCCATGCTGTCCATCAAGGCCTAAGGCAGGTAAGAACAGGAGAATTGTCCCTGAGCCCCACCAGCTGCAACCCTCATGAGAGCAGGCCCTGCACCTCCCCTTGGCAGCACAATAGAGCCAAACCTGTTGGTAGCAGTGTGAGTGAGCCAGCCCTGAATTTGTGAGTGTGAGAAAGCTGTCCCCATTACTCGTCTGTCATGCAGCAGTGGGGGGGGGGAGATGCACCCCCTCACCCCTCAGTCCTTATTGTCTGTGACAGATGAGCAAGCTGACCCTCTTCCTTACTAACGACAGCACTTGGGAAGGTGGACCCTGCACCTTGCCTGGGCAAGCACACAAAAGTTGACCCTGTTGGCAGAGGTGTGGTCAAGCCAGCCCCGAAGTTGTGAGCACGGGAGAGCTGTCCCCATCACTCATCTGTCATGTGGCAGCAGGGACAGGGGAGAGATGCCCTCCCCCACTTGCCCATCAACTCCTGAGGCAAGTGGAGGAGCTAGCCCTGAGGTCATAAGAGTGGGAGAGTTGCCCCCACCCCTCATCAGCTACAGCAGTAGGGAGAATGGCCCCTATACCTCACCAGGACAACACAGGAGAGCTGCCCTGACGGTATAGGTGTAGGAAAACTGACCCTGAGGATGTGAAAGCAGGAGAACTAACCTGGACAATGCTGGAGAGCTCACCCTGATGGTGAAGACAGGGGAGAGCTGGCAGGTTGACCAACCCTGCAACTACATTGGCCCAGAACCAGGGTTAAGTGATGGCCCATCCCAATATCCACCCCATCTGTGATCTGCTGGAGCATGGGGGTGAAGGGGTGGAGTCAGTCCTGTGGACCCAGGGCTACAGGATCTCCATGACACAGGGAGACAATAAAATGTCCAGGAAGAGTCCCAGTGAGGGCCCAGTGTGGATGATGTAGCAGAGACCAGGAACATTGAACCAGACTAATGACTTTTTGCAATGAATGCCCCGCATGTAAAAATGTATGAATAAAGGGGTTTACTGCATGACTCACTGTGTCACCCTGCAGCTTCCATAAAGAGATTTTTGTTTCTCCCCTTTTTTTTCTTTAAATTGTATTCTGGAAGGGGAAGATGGGTGGGATCAGGAGGCATGATGTGAAAGACACAAAGAGGAAACTCCAGCTACAGTGGATAATAAGAGTATATAGATCATACAAAAGCTCCTCTGAGCCAATTAAATATTATAGAATCTATAGGGCTTAAGTGTATAAAATAATGTCTCATGGGGAGACCTAGAAATATCTAGTAGATATCACTCAGTTGGGGAAGTTAAAAATGGCCCTTTCCACCAGAGTTGAAAGGCGCAGTACCAAGTTCAGTGCTACCTCCCTTTATAATCTTAAGTACTTCTCTCGGGTAGGTGCAAATAGACTGGAGGGATACTCTTCATTGGAATTGCTTTTAATCTGGAGCCTCATACCCACCTTGTGCATAGAAGCTCATTTCCTGCTCCTGCTTGCATTTGTTTTTAGACATTTCTCTCCTTTCTGGGAAATGTCTGCCTGGTTGTTCTCTATGTGCTGCAGGTAGAGTTTAGTATTCCATTAATACTGAACATCTCACACACAAATAGATAGTTTAACCTTAGATTATTTCCCCAAGGCCCAAAGAGGTTAGTACAATATAAACTGAATTGGGTGAGCTGGTAGAGTATTTAGTAGAATCTCAAAAGAAATGTTTCTCTCTCTGGGCCTGCCTGGTGGTGGCTGGAATGCAGCTCAAATGCTTTAGCTCTTTGTAAACCTTTATCCTCTGTCCCTGACTCAAGCTTTCTCATTTCTCTGGCTGTCTGAATTATGCACAGGATGGACTATGCTGACCCACTGGGATGCATCAATCGCTTCTTAGATCTCATTTATGGTTCTATTATTCTGTGGCTGCTGAGAAGCCCACTGTAGTTTTCCATTATAACATCACACAGAAAAATAGAATATCTTGTTTTGAAAGCATGAAGGCAACAATTAAAGGAAACGGGTTTTAAGGAGAAGCGTATGGCAAAAGTGTGAAACTTGTAATGCACTAAACCTGAGAGAATTCCATGTTGATAATGATGTTCTCTTATTATCCCTGAACCTTCTAACATCCTTTCTGTACCAAGCAGTGTGTTTTTAGATGATGATGATGATGATGATGACAATGACGATGACGACAATGACAATGATAGCAGTTAACATTTGTTGAAGACTCAAATCACATGACTAGGAAAGACTTGGGTCCTGCTCTCACAGACATGGACATGTAGCAGGCAGTTGTAACAAATAGTCTCAACTATTACCAGCACTACTTGAATCTGTAGGTATAATAGGAGTTTTTTACAGGTGGCCTGGCCTGCTCTAAGGATCAAGGAAGGCTTCCTTGAGGATGTGACATGCAGGAGTTATCTAGACAAAGGAGGTGTGGAATAAGGAGAGATCCTTCCAGAAAGAGTGAAGCCTATATGCAGGAGCTTCCACAAAGCAAGAAGTAGATAGATTTGAGTCCAAGAGAAAAGTGCAAGGGAAAATTTAAATTGAAGAAACTGTTGAAGCATCAACTGCCTGAGTGGTAAGATGAGTCTAGAAACAAGACAGGAACAAACCTATGCTCAGCCTTAGAGGCCTTCACTTTACCCCAAGACCATGAGGACCCACTGAGAATTAAGGGAGAGAGTAGTTGATCATATTTGAGTTCTATGATGACCATGAATGGGTTGATAGAAGACAGAGATAATGGCTACTTGGATTAGAAAAGTGGATGTGTCTATGAAATACATCTCAGTTAGTCTGGCTAATAACACGCTTTCTATCCTTGCGTCTGGTTGTTTAACACTTGAAGTAATTTTCCATTCTCAAAATCTCATATCTACTGCTTTCCCAGAGTCACATGAAGCCAACGTAAGTGCTAATGAGAAATGGCAGTAGATAGTGAGGGAAAGGAAAAACACCAAAGGCCAGCCTGCATCTGCTGGCTCCTATCCCCTAGTTTCTAGGGACAGACAGTGCTCTGATGCAGTCAACAGAGAAAAGGAGGCCCAGAAAGGCAGAGATGCCTGCAGTCAGCCCATGGTCCATAAAGATATTACTGCAGTGAAATGTGATGAAATGTACACCCAGAAAAGATTATTTTCTCATATAAGGCAAAAGTCTAATAACTAATGATCCTGTGGCTTTTTCACATTAAAGACAGGGCTCATCTGGAAAACCTGAGTAGTAAGCTGGACTGTGGGCACTGTTTATATGAAGTGGATGAAGTGAAGCTCTCACCCCGCTCTGAGTTCAAAGAATAGTTACCAAGTACCAATTAGCAATTTGTACACTTTTTAAAAATGTTTTATTTAGTAATATGGAGATTTTGATTTTTTATTTATGTCTATAGTATACTTGTGTATGATGCATGTGTACGTGGGCATGCATGTGTGTGTTTGTGTGTGTGTGTATGTGTATGTGTGTGTGTGTATGTGTATGTGTATGTGTATGTGTGTGTATGTGTATGTGTATGTGTGTGTGTGTACAGAAGACAGATTTGTGGAGCTGGGTCTCTTCTACCTTTACATGCATTCCAGAATCAAGACTCAGGAAGTCAGGCTTGAGCAGCCTGCACTTTTACCTATTGATCCATCTCACTGGCCAACCATAAGGCCTTTTTATTGAGAAACTATGTGATGGAAACCATTGTGGAAGGCAAAGATTAATTAAAATGAACATGACTCTGATTTACATACAGTTTACAGATCAAAGCAAAAGTTGATAGTCTAGATATTAACCAAATAATTATATTGTTGACATTAAAACTACAGCCAAATGTGTGTGCTGTCCATGAGGTTCTGTGAAAGGAGACTCTGTGGGTCCCATAGTATAATGGGACTGTGAAAGGAGGTTCTAGCCTAGACAATAAGTTACAGAGTGATAACTGAACTGAGAGTATATACAAGGTCAAAGGAAGAACACAAACTAGAGAATGGTGACCAAATGAATTAACTTGGTAAAAAGCTACAGAATGCTTGCAGGTGCCAGTGTCATGATCAGTAAGTGATGTACAGATGAATTAAACCAAATCTGCATGCCGAAAGAGGAAATCTTGCCAGTTATTAGTAGTGTAAATTTGCACATTATCTTTGTCACAGCCTGTAAAACAAAGAAAATAACATTTATCTTGTCATATAATGCTATGTCAAATGTTTAAAGCCCTTGACTCATCACCTGGTGCACAAGTGGTAAATTCTGTAATGACCTGATCTAGGGAGTCATACAGCATGTGGGAGAAGGGGCATTCTACAGTGATCACAGACTGAATATTTTAATCAGGTTGTCTGGGTTCAGACCCCAGGTGCAGTACTTACAGGCTCTGTGACTTTGGGCAAATGACAAACTTTCTACTCTTAAGTTTCTTTTTCTGTGAAAGGAAGGTAATGGAAATGTCTAATTCAAAGGTTTCCTGGGAGGGTCAAAGGAGATAATGCATCCCTGTGTGAAAAATTGTTCAAGTAAACACCTGGGCCAAGTGTTTTAGGTGTATAAGACATTGTTTTGCACAGGTAAACAAGTAGTTCATTATTATTTTTGTTCTTATCACTCTAAGTAGGAAAGTGCAACTAGATAAGACCCAAAGGCTTAACATAGAGAATCTCGATCTAGGCCTTAAAAGTGAACAGGTATTACATAGAGAAAAGGCTGATAAACCTTTGCTCAAGCTGTGGGACAGCAATTGCTATTGTGAGGATTGGCCTGGGATTGCACATTGAAGAGAATACTAAGAAAAGGCTGCCAAGGAGCTGAGATAGTCTTTGCTTCATAAGCATGAGGACCTGGATTTAGAGCCTCCTAGCAAAAGAAAATCAAAAGAGTGGCATATTATTTGTAATCCCAGCACTAGGATGCAAAGACAGGAGGACCTGTAGGGTTTGCTGACCATCCAAACTAGTCCAATCAATGTGCTTCAGGCAAGTGAGGGATTCTGCCTCAGAAGCTAAGATGAAGAGTGTGTAAGGAAGATACTCAGTGTTGACCTCTAGCCTGCATGCACACCTGCACACACATACATGCACATGAACACATACACAGAGAAAGGGGGAGATGAGGAGGCCACTGGGTTGCTTCTAATGAACACTTCATCCAGCTGTTCACAGGAGCTGGAAGGCAGGATGATATGGGAAAAAAACAGCATATGATACAATAAAAGCACTTGGTGTTGTTTGCTGTTCTTGTTTGTGCCTTATTATGGTTATATTGGCAGAAAATGTTAAAATATTTTCAGTATGGGGGTTAACTATATTGAACACAAGGATATGTCATATTGCCAGACTCAACAGTAGAGTATCCAAAGAAATAAAATTAATAGTCAGGGGATCAGAGTTCAGGTTACATATATGACTTTGAGAGTGCACATCATAGAGTCTCAATAAACCATGAACAAATAAAGTACATTCCTGAGAAGTGATAGTATTTAAATAAACATATACATAGGTAATTTTGGTCAAGCCCCATTAATGTTTTTCCATTTCTGTGAGAGCACCTGTTTTAGTAACTACATCTAACAAACATAATTTATACATTGTATAACATTCTATAAAGATTGACATATAGGTTATTTAACTGTTGTAATTATTACACTTTTAGTATGGGTCAAAATTAAGTCATCTTCAAATATATCAAATGTTTCTATATTCAGTGAGTTCATAGTTTGTGGGATGTAAATAACTTGAAAGCCTGATTATTTTCACTAAAAAGAATTCTGTGTTGTCTCCTTCCATAAAAGACAATTGCAAATGCATATGTGTATGCAATGTTGCTTGTAGTTTCAGGAGGTTTAGAAAGCCCATGAAGCCCATTCATAGCCCCATCTCTGGGGCTTCAGATCAATACCAGTGATGTAAACTATGTCAATATGAAGCAGAACACAGAAATTGAAAGGCCTTACTGGACCAATTGAGGAGAAGAATAACCTCTATACTACTGCTGACCAAAGGATATGTGAATATGTTCATAATATGACCCAATCCCAGTTCCTTCTTCTATTTGGCAGAATATATGTTTTACACTCCATATCAGTGTGTCTCTGTAATTGAGCTGAGTATAATGCCATGTGTGTGTGATATCTTCATTTTTAGGTCTCAGTGCGCTGCCCCCTCCTGTGAGGTCTTGAATCCTGGAGACCTCTCCAGGCCCTGGCTCCAATCCTGCTATTCCCCTCCTTCCTTGTGCCTGTCTAGGGCACTATTCCATTTGAGAAAATGCACAGAATGACTCAGCACTGGGTATTGCAGCTACTTAAAGGAGAAAGAACAATTCATAGCAACACCAAAAGTAAATTCAATACATTCAACATGGAATACAGCATCAAGATTAGTAACATAAAATGAAAGTATTCACAGCATTGGACAAGGTATATTATCATCCCAGGATGCTTTTAATTTGGCCTTTGTACAGTTCTAACTACTGAGGGTTATAATCACAAGGATATATTTTAGTATTTAATTCTCAATATGATGCTGATTCTACATGTCTATTTGGGCATTGCCTAAAGAATTCCACCTACTAGTGAGCCAACAAAATTACTAAAGCAAAGGTGATCGCCACCAAGCATGATGAACTGAGTTCATTTCCCAAGACTCACATAGTAAAAGAAGACATGTGAATCCTACAAGGTGTCTCCAGATCTCCATACCTACATCATGACCTATGTACTCTCCAACACACCACCCCCCAACACACACACACACACACACACACACACACACACACACAAAAAAATGTAAGTGTAGTAACGTTCTTGAAAAAATGTCCTGGGTTCTCAATATGAAGCAAAATAACTGTTGCATACATTTGGTTTGTCATTCCTATCTCTTTCCTCCTGAGGATAGAACACACTTGGATACAATCAAGCATATACCTACGTCTGTGTCTGCATACTTTGTTTGCATGTTAGGGCCTTTAGGTGTGTAAAATGTGCTCAGTTTATTGAATTTTGAATCCTAGTGGTAGATGAAAAGGTTTTAAACAAGTAATTAACTAAGTACTGCATATTAGAGGCATTTCTTGTTCTCTCTGGTAGCTTCATCACCCTTCTCAAGGCTTCCGTTTTGGAACTGTCCGGGAAAGCAGTGCTGAAGACTATGTACGGCAGAGCTTCCCAGAGATGCATGAGTACATGAGAAGGTACAACGTGCCAGCCACCCCTGATGGAGTACAGTATCTGAAGTAAGTGTCACCCCCTTGGATCCTAAAAGCTTCAATTAAGGAGAAATCATGTTGGGTTTGCCTGGTTTTCTTTTTTTTTTTTCAATATGGTGGACAAAAAATCCCTACTGCTGTGTTCAGAAATAGCACCTGCAGAGTCTGTACAGGTGACTCAGTCAATAAAACGCTTGCTGGACATGCACGAAGGACCACATTTGGGTCCCCAGTGCCCAAGTAAGACTCAAGGCACACACAAACACAGCCAGTGATTTTACACAGGACAAGTAAAAGCAAGAGGAATCTGGGGTCCTTTTGGTCAGCCAGTCTAGCCAAGTCAAGGAACTTCCAGTTCAGTGAAAGACCTGTGTCAAAAACTAAGGTAGAGCATGATTAAGGAAGACACCACATGTCAGCTTCTTCTAGTCTTACACACACACACACACACACACACACACACACACACACACACACACACACACACATACACACACACACACATACACCTATTCACCAACATATAAACACATACACATAAACACACAAAGAAATAACTCATACATTGTGAGATCCAAAAGACAATATAGAATGCTGTACAAGAAATTAAATGACCTAGATTACCAGTTATCTACATCGTCTATAGTATGCAATGCCTTTGGTGAAAGAGCCAGTAGGGTCATTAGTGGAGTGGATGGCAAGGGAATAAAATGTTGGCTTAAACAACAATGCTGAGATGATTAAACACATGGGGAATGTGGCCAGAGGATAAAGTGTCCCAAAGCAACCTTTCCCTTCAAAGTGAATCCCTAAGCCTGTGGAATGCCTCATTTTGCCACAAGGAAATGGAAATTTATCTCAGAGATTTCCTGTGGGAAAGAAATAAGATAGAAGACAGTGACTCCTATGCCTGCATCCTTCTCATCAGAATTTATGAGAAGCAATCAGAGGCAATCATGTTGCCATGACAGATTATCAGAGCCTATAATTCAGTAGAGTCAAATGCCAAGCCGTGCAGTGATGAGTCTGCTGGTCTAGTCTGCCTGGGCAAAGGGACTGAATGGCTTTCAGCTTCTGCAAGAGGGGTACCTGTCCTCTCTCTCCTGCCCGATAGCATCAGGACAACAATTTGCAGCATCCAACCTCCAAGTCCCTACCTCAGTTCAACATCAGGAAACCAGTTTCTCTATGCTATTAGACTTTTCCCAGTGAACAGTAAGTTGCCTCAACCAATTTTTCAAAAAGGAAAGGAAGAAAGACTTTCATAGGACATAGGCTTTGTGTTTCTCGAGAGATCTAGTAATAGCCCCTTCAGCAATTTTATGGATTTTTTTTAAATTAGAACTCAGAGAGACTGGAAGCTGTGTGCTCTTTGGTTCACAAAATTATTTATGAAGTTTAAGTGCTACAAAAATGGCACTTATTTTGCAAAAACATCAAAACATTAGAGTCCCTTTCTGACACACTTTAGAACTCCCTTGCCTCCCAGACTCTCTTCTGTTTCTTCTCCAGACAGTTGCACAGGTGTGAGAGAGAGGATGGGATGCCAGACAGATAGCAAGAGCTCTCAGCAGTGGTTGGCAAACAGGGCTCTGCCAGCAGCATGGCAGGATGAGGTGAGACTTTCCTCAGTGTTCAGCAGCTCCCCTGCACTCAGAGCTTTAATTTTTCCCAGTGGCTCTACCTGAGAAGGCCTTCATCTGAAGCCCAGTGTCGTAAAGGTAGGACATTTCCAAAAGTGATATAGCTAACAGGTGGCAGAATATATATATATTAGGATTCTAGCTTCAGGCTAGTTCAGAAACCATAATGGAAGAGTCTTTAAGGATTTAAGGATAATCCATGATGCAGGTGTATCCATTTTGTAGCTGGTGTGAGGGAGCCAAACAGAAGTACAGACTCTTGAGCTCCATCCCAAACCCACTGCAGTTTTCCAAACTTCTCAGGTGACCCATTGATTGACATAAAGCAGGAATATAGGCAGAGCTTATTGTCAGTGTCTCCTCACTTCTTTCTGGGCCTGTCACTACTTTTGACCTAGTCACTGTGGGTGTTCTTAGGCAACACTCCAAGCAACCATAGTTCTCATACTATCCTGCATCCCCAGCATTCTAGAGCTCGGACCTACAACATTCAGGGTCATCTACATAGATCACTCATTTACTTCATTATGTTACAGCATGACTAATTTTGTAGTATATAAAATATACTTTTAAATGAATGCCTGTAAGACATGATTCTACAATAGATGAAGCTGGAGGTTGTGCCAACTACAACAATGATTCAGCCAGCCTAGAACTACTTATGACTAGATCACTCCAGTCCACCTCCTCCCCAGTGACTCAGATCCCATGAAAGTCTATGAGTTCATTGTGTCTAGCCTTTTCATAGTATAGAAATCAATCAAGGCCAACTAACCTCACTATGCAATTCAAAACCATGAGTATTTATTCAAGGATATCAGTGACACAGGGCTCAGAAATTACTGGTTTCGAAAAAATGCATATGAACCTCAAGGATTTTTTCCCTATTTATCTTATTTTAGCATAGATATTGATGGACTATTGGCATGTTGCTGTGTAGCCCTTTTCAAGGTGCATTCTCTTGCTATAGTAATATTTTGACTAAGGATACATCTTCAGACTAGAATTTGACTTTATTACCTAGATTCCATTAAGATGCCTCATCAACAGCTCCTAGTATGAATTATTATTCACACTCCCCAGGCCCTTTATGAACTCTCTCTTGCTAGGGATCTGTGTAGTTTTCATTTTAGTTGATGTTAAACATGTCAAAATTAAGTTATTGTAACTTAAGTGAAATATTCCTGGAAAGATAGACTGCACCCTGCAGTTTCACTTCCTGAAAGAATGGGAAAACAATGTAGTGGCAATTCATGCCAACGAGAGAAGCATTTATTATGTGTCTATGTGTGGTTCAGGCAACGTTAGCAATTTCTTGCCTGGTGGTGAATCTCACCTGTGTCTATGGACATCCTTCTCTTTCAAATTGTTAATGAGCCCTAACCATATTCTCCTCTAAGAGTAGATGCTACTTCTCTTTATTGGATCTGCACAGCCTCACTCTGGTTTTAGAAGTGGAAGGACTGAGGCCACATTAAAAAGAGAAGTGTTGTCTTGCAAAGCTGCTTTGACAATTCTAATAGTAGGAACGTCTTTATTTTGAAAGAGAAACTATTTACGGGGTAAATGAGATGGTGAGAGAAAAGAGGGAGAGGAGAGAAAGAGAGAGGATATGATCAAAATATTTGCATGCATGAAAATATCAGAATGAATGAGAGTGGTGGCTGGAGTCTGGATTCCACTTATCCTGAGATGGAGGCAGAAGTGCGTGTGTTTGAAGTCAACCTAGAATATGTGGTGAGACTTTGTCTGAAAGAAAGGAGGAGGGGAGGGAGGGAGGGAGGGAGGGAAGGAAAGAGGGAGGGAGGGAAGGAAGGAAGGAGGGAAGGAAGGAAGGAAGGAAGGAAGGAAGGAAGGAAGGAAGGAAGGAAGGAAGGAAGGGAGACTAGGAGGGAGGAAGGGTGGAAAGGACAGGGAGGAAAGAATTTTCACAATGAAACTCATTAGTCTTTATAATTAATTACACTAATAAAAAATCTTAAGTGTATAAATTCTATACTTCAGAAAAAGGGACTTGGGATGGCTGAAAACAAAGAACTTGCCTAGCTGGCTTTCAGACTCTGCCTTCCCTGTAAGGGTTGTCCACGCTGTGATTAAACACAGCTTTCCACTGGGTCATGTATGCTCCCATATTCAAAACAATAGGGAACTCTCATGAAGGACACCTAAGATATTTAATGGCAACTTAAGCCCATTGTCGATTAACTGGTTAAATTACCCTGAACTACCTATGCAGTAAGAAGAAACAGGACTCCCTGGAGACAGATTATTAAATTGAATCACTAAGATCTGTTACATAAGCTCCACCTTCAATTTATTGGACATTATACCATGGACTTAAAGAGACCACAAATTTCTTTTCTCCAAGAACACTAGAACTTTTCTAAGTATTTCCTTGATATCTATTCCTAAATACAAAATTATAGTCAATTTCTGAATAACAAAATGGTGATTGTGACAGGAAGAAATAAAGGTTTCAACACTGATTCACAAGAATACTTGTCTCCAACACTTAACCAGGTGTATGGCCTAAATCAAAATACTTCAAATCTCTGAGCCTCATTTTCATCATTATTTGTTTCACAGTCCTGATGAATAATTAAATGTATGTAGGATACTGAATGCAGTACTTAACACAAGTTACTTTGATAAATAATAGAAATCAGCCTTCCCTGTGCACATTCCTATTCGATTAAGAGTTACATCTGGCTTTGATATTAGACTTAGCAGTTAGAAGTGGGGTTGGTAGATAAACCCATGGGAAAGAACTTGTACACGCTAAAAGAAAAGCTTGTTTCCCTGATATCTATTCCACAAGTGAAAGAGATGCGAACAAGAGCCAGCAGCTGACAAGTTTGTGCTGCCCTTGGTATCCAAGTTTCCATCCCCAAACCAAAGTCTACTATCAGGTTACTCCTTCCTACCCAGTAATAAGCCATTTTCATTTTGTTCCCTTTGGTTTTAAATATAGGAATGATCCAGAGAAACTAGATGCCTTCATCATGGACAAAGCCCTTCTGGATTACGAAGTTTCAATAGATGCTGACTGCAAGCTTCTGACTGTGGGGAAGCCATTTGCCATTGAAGGTATCAATCATTCTTAGTTCACTTTTGCCCAGGATGTGCTGTTTGCTAGCCTAGCAAGTCACAGGTGCCAGAAGCAGAGAGTGATTCATCTTCCCTTGTTTTCATTTTCAACTCACAAGCACTCAGCTACTAAGTTCGTTGACATTAAAGATTTATTTTTCACCACTCAACAAATTTTTCTTTGCAAAATTGTTAGAACAAAAAATAATAGTTTCCAAAACGATGATGTCAGTTCAGGTACCAGGGAGTAATAGTCATAAGGATTCTAACACTATTTAATGTGAATTTGTGTTTGTGTTTTGTTTTGTGTTCTGTAGTGGTAAAGATCAAACCTTGGGCTTTGTAGTTACTAGGCAACTGCAACTGCTGTACCACAGATCTGTCCCAGCCTCTATCTAATGAGCATTTTTGATGAAAGGTCAAATACCATAATGAATCTGATTTTTAAAAAAAATATGATAGGACTCTGTTTATCTTATGTATATCCCAGACAATGCCAACCATGTATGGGCTACATTGCCTCTTTGATGCTGAATCTCATTGGTATCTGAAGATAGTTTTCTCTTCAATTTTTGATGAGCCTTATCCATGTTCTCTTGTGAGTTTGGGCTTGAAACAATCTCATGGAGATGCCAAAGTTGTTATTTCTAGAAATCTGTGCTTTCTGTGATAATGCAAACCTGTGAGAGGAGTCCCAATATTGATGAAATCTAGTCTACTCATTTTATGCACAAAAAAGACCAAGAACGAACATTGTATCATATTTTCATGCCCATATAAATTAGATGACAATACTAGAATTATAATCTAAACATTGTATTTCCCAAAGAATGTTATTTGAGAGTCTGGAAATAAATAGAAAACACCAAATTCTGAGTTTTAGTACCCTTGGGGCCTTAAGCAAAACTTTGTTTGAGCCCCAGGATTGCTTTTTTTCCCACTGGCAACAAGTTTGGCTTCCAAATAGATCAACCCATCAATCAAACTTCAGGACTAAAGAAGCATTGCTTTGTCAGTATTTTCTCTCATTCTGAACAACAGCTGATATGTGGACTACATAGTTTGAACCAGCAAATTCCATACCTCCCAATTTCTGGCTTCTCCTCTCTGACAGTACAGTCTAGTGCTCATACACACTTGTCGCAAAACATTTCAGCTTAAAACAATTTCATGGAGTGCCAAAGTATTGTTGTTGTATGTGCTTTTGTGTGTTAGTGGGGGGATAAGAATATTCTGGTTTCAATCTCACAACCATAATTGGTCTCTATCTCCTCTAAATATATCAGTGGATTTTTTTCTTCAGACTTTGTGTTTTTAATGAATAAGAATTATACAGCTGCTGTCATTTTTTCAAGCCTTTTTGTAGGCACTATGAGTCTCCTCTCCAGGCAAAATGACAGTGATAAAACTTAGAATGTCAGGATGAGAGATAGTTGGTGGTAGTATTGTTCTGTTAAGACTAGAATATGAATGTGTGTGTGTGTATGTGTGTGTGTGTACATATGTATAACTCTGTGTATATGTGGTATGGGTGTATGAGAGAGAGGGAGGGAGGGAGAGAGAAAGAGAGAGAGAGAGAGAGAGAGAGAGAGAGAGAGAGAGAGAGAGAGAGAGAACTATAAAACTCAATAGCCTATTTAATGTAACAATAGAAAAATCCATTTTGTAGCATCTAGGGATACAGAGAGACATTTTATTTATGTTCTAGATGTATGGGGTAATTGAGGTCCCTTCTACCATTAGTGGTTGCTAACAACAAATCATTTGTAGAGGATATAAGAATAAGGGGCTCTATTTTCCACCTTTGTCTCCAGGGAGCAACCCCATCTTGTCAAAAAGTAGTGGTAAGATGGTTTGTTTGCTTCTGCTGGACCTCAGTGCCAGATGCCACACAATTAACTCCCCACTGGTTTCCTTTTTACATTTCCATCTGTGCTCCTGAGACTAAGTGTCATGTAGTTCCTATCATTCTAAACAATGCTTTGTTCTCAAAGAGAATAAGTAAATAAATAAATGGCACAGTCAAAGAGCAAAGATTTGAGAAGAGTGAACATGACCATCACTGTTGGTTCTCCTCTCTGAATGAATGAGATGTGTGTGATGGTCAATAATATCAACATAACAGGATCTAGAATCACCTAGAAGATGAGCCTCTAGGCATGCTTGTGAGGGATTATCTAGATTAGATAAATTAGATAAGATTGGCTTCACTGAGATTGAAAGACCCACCCTGAATATAGGCAATAGCTTTCTGTGAGCTGGAGTCCTACACTGCTTTATGTTCCTGCTGCCATGACTTTCCCACGTGATGGATTGTACCATCAAACAATGAACTGAAAAGTAACCTTTTCTTCCTTACGTTGCATTCTTGTCTGGTACTTTGTCATAACAACAGGAAAAGTAACTAATATAGAAAGTAAATGGGAAAATTTAAAAAATACTACCCCCATGAATGAGTTTACAACCTAGACTCAAAATATGTCAGTCAGCTCTCCATCCCTGTGACAGACGACTTGAAATGATTTGAGGAGCTGACAGTTCCAACAGTGCATGGTTACTTGGCTGTTGTTCCTGGGCCTGTGTTGAGGCAGAACATTATGGCAAAGAGAACATGGTAGAACAAGCCTGCTCACTTCATGGTGACCATGAAACAGAGATCAAGTGAGGAAAGGGCAGAGCAGGGTACTAACTAGACCCTTAGAAGAATATAGACAATGTCCTACTTCCTCCAACAGAGGGAGAGAGCCCAACCACTCAGTAATTCAGAGCCTTCACACCCCCAATCACCTCCCAAATGCCCGACCTTTAAACAATGCTACATTGAGAACCAAACCTTTAACACAAAAACTCTCCAGGAACATTTTAAATTCAAACCATAGCACAAAACTTAAACAATACAAAGGGATATCATTTATAAGAAAGGTGGGGGAGACTGGTGAAGAAAGACAATGAGCTAGGAGTATAGTTCAGTGACAAGTACCTGCTTACCATGCATAAAGCCTCAAGGATAATCCCAAGCATTGCAAGAGAACAAAACAGACCTAATAATTTTTTTTCTTTTGGATTTTTGAGACAGGGTTTCTCTGTCTGTCCTGGAAATTGCTCTGTAAACCAGGTTGGCTCAAACTCAGAGATCCTCCTGCCTCTGCCTCCCGAGTGCTGGCATTAAATCAAAGGTGTGCATCATCATCATCATCATCATCATCATCATCATCACCACCACCACCCAGCAGACCTAATAATTTTTAATGCTGATTTCTTGTTCTTGATTTGGTCTTTTGAGATTAGTCTCATATAGCACAGGATGGCCTCACACCTCATATGTGGGTAGTACCTGATCCTGAATTCTTGCTCTTCCTCCTTCACCTCCTTACTGCTCGGTGTCTGAGCAACACCATGCCTGGCTTTGAATTCTAATCTTTTTTCAGTGTTAATCTCAAGGATTTCTTAGAGAAATATTTTCAAATGTTATCTTCATTTTTTATGAAAACTTTAAATTATTATGTTTTTCTTTGGCAAAATATAGAGTTTTTGAATTTATAAAAATGTGAGAGCAACTATTAGACTGAACTACATACATATAAAAAGAGTCATCAAAGTGATTCCTGACCAGCAATTGCCCATTTGGCACATAGGGACATTGCAGGTGCCTAACTACAGCAATCTGTCAGATCTGGAACAATGCTAGCATGAACTGATTGTGTAATTAATGATGTATTTCCAATTATGTAACTCATCAATTTAAATTCAAACAGGTACCTAGTTCACTTATTAACACAGTAACTCAAATTTACACTGAGAGTTTGCACACACTTTCCCAAGTGTATAAATAATTTCAGGAACTTGTAGGGAAAATAAAGTCTACTGATTCCTTCATTCTGAATATACATTGGATCAACACAATATTGAGCACAGACTGAGTAGGGTGGCCACTGCCATCTTCTAGAATCTAAAGGTTGAAGCCACCCAGAATTCATATGAACTCTAGTCCTCACTGCAATGGTAGTAGGGAATTAGTGATTAGACAGAGTGATTCAGTAGATCATGAGGATTCTAACTACAAAGAAATGTCATTAGTACCCATATAAAATGGGCTCATGGGAGCTCTTTGCCACATGAAGACACAGCAAGATAAGCCATCTATGAACCAGAAAGGAGATCTTCATGAGACACTGGATCTGTACATGGCTGTTCTTGAACTTCCCAGAACCAAGACTATAAGAAATAAATGTCTTCTGTTGTTTGTAAGCTACCTTGTCTCTGAAATTTGTTATGGTAGCCCAAAACAAGCTAAGATCATTATTAAATACTCCCCCCAACTTCACTTTTCACTCTTACTTAGGTTTTCAAGTAAAAGTAAGGCCAATAAGAGACAGTGGCTCTAGCTTGAGTTTGTAGTCCTTTCATGGGTCAACCTTCTTTGCTACAAAAGCAGAGGATGTGGAGGAGTGCTCTGAAATGCTGTCTTCTGGACATGATGTTGCTATAGCACACATTCATTCACTGTAGTTAAGGTTTCCTGTACAACCTCGATCCAGTCAACATGCCAGCATGGATAGAAGAGGAGCTCCCAAAGCACCATTCCTGTGGCAAAGCTGTTGGCAGTTAACTGTTTTGGAAGTGTTGGAGAAAGTCACTTTCCTTTATGGGTGGGGCCACTAGCAGGCTACCTCTGCCCCAGTGGATAGCACTATAACCATGCACATACAAGCAGTACTAACTGAACTCTGAATTATTAAGAAAAGAAAAATGGGGGGGATGAAGTTGGGAGAAAGATGTGTTGAGGAGGCCTGAGAATTCTGGAAAGGGCAAGTAGGGGTGGATATGACCGAGATATACGATATACATATATGAAATTTTCAAAGAATAAATAAAAATATTATTTTTTTAAAAAAAATCTATTATCAGTTCAAGGACATGCAGAAAGTGTTTGGTCAAATTAAATGCTGTGCACCAGAGGCACAAAGATATATTTTGTTCTTGAGAATAAAAGGGAAAGTGTTAAGATAAATGAACACATGCCCCAAATTTATGCATTGGCGTTAGCAGACAATAAAGGTCAAGCAGAGAGAAAGAGTAATGTAACTGCACAATAATGATCTGTGACCTTTCAGCAAAGGGCCTTTGCCTGTTTCTGAGCTGTTCTTTTACTGGCTTTCCAATAATTATTTAATGCAGTGCTTAGAGCACTAACTCTGGAGTCCGGACCTTAGATTAAAATAGAATTGCTGTCACTCACAGGCAAGCATCTTAATCTGTCTTTCCAGCTCCTCATCTGCATAATGAAGATATGAAATGAACACCTAGCATAAGGTTATCATGAAAGTTAAGTAAAATAGTGCATGTTAAGCATGAAAAAACACACCCACTATACAAGATTTACTCAGTAAGTTATTAACATTCAGGATATTCAATAAGTTAAAAGCCATGCGCAAAAAAAAAATTCTCCCAAGATATCCTTCATGGATTTCAACTCCTCCAAGACACTTCTCTTTCCAACTTGATGTGCTGAAGCTAAGGGAAACTCATTTTTAAATACCTCTTTCAAAATGGGACTATGATAATATGCTTTCAACCATTACCTCAGAGTAACTAAACATGGCAAATTCAAGGACATATGTAAAATCAAATGACTCTTTGTACTTGGGGCTGTTTTTCAAAAATGCTATTTTTGAGTTCTTATTTTCAAATATCCATTTTCCAGCCACACATTGGAAAGACTCCTTTTAGCTGTGAGTTTCTAACGTACATTTGCTAGTCAAAGTATATTTCTACCACTCTTAGCTGAGTAAAGCTGACTTATCCATGAGGAGGAGATCAGGATTCTATTTGGGAAATCATTCTCTTGAGCTATTAAGTTGTATCCAATTTCCAGGATTCCTCATGCCTTCATCTTTAGGGTTCAAGGATTCCATTTGCTTCATCCATCAACCATAAGACAGTCTGGCCTGTCGGTACTGCAAAGTCCAGTTTCTAATGATAATTTAGGCAACTCCAACTAAGTCAAGCCATTTAAAAATAAATGGAAAAATGCAATTTAAAAACTCTTTGACCAATAAAAACAATCAACTTTGAAAAGCAACTGATAAAACAAAAGGATAGAAATGAAACTTTCAAAATTTACCATTTTATGTTTCTGAATAAAATGTATTTTTATGTCTAGCAGTAAATTCCCCTCACAGACACATACTTTTTCCCTAGTCTTCCCTTGTTTTAATTAGTTAATAATTATTATTAATGCTAGAAATCATTGAAATACCAATGTCCAATGTATGTGTTAAAATAAAAAATTAAAAGATGTCTATCTATTTTTAGCTCTCCATCCTGAATTAATCTAGGCATGATGGAGTAGAATGATTTAATATTCATTATTTCCTGGGTAGCCATTTTTTATAAATGTCTTTGTAGCTTCAACATAGCTTTCCTTTAGGGACTCTTACTGCTTCTGTCATAGTACCAAAATTATACTCTTAGAATATGTACATTTAATCTTAAGTTTTAATTTCACATTTTTCAAACTTTCTTATGTATTTTGGTCTCCTCTTCTTAAAAAAAAAAAAAAAAAAAAAGACACTACCAAGAATCAGTCTAACACACCACTATCTTCCTTTCATTTAGCAGCAATTTCTCATCCCACAGAATGTCCTCCAATCTCTCCATTGTGTCCTGGTTGTTTATATTATCTGTGTTTCTGCCTCACCTATCTTTTTTCCCAGAAAAGTAATGGAACTTTCCACCATGCTGCACAGCTGCTAAATATGCCTCAGCTCCACATGCCACCTTAAAATCTTACAGATAGGCCCTGTGTCCAACTTAACTCAGGTACCTCTGAAACATTACACACATATGAGCAGATAAATATGTGCAAACATCAGTATTTTCCAAATGAAAATGCAAACCATCCTGCCATTATTACACTGATGCAGGTTGAGATTATTAGCTTTAAGAGATCTTTATGATAAATTTTGTAATTAGTGAGTGCCCTTCCTAGTTAGTTTTCTGACATATAGTAGGGCTATTCTTATATTCTTTATAGAACTTATTGCTAAGTTTATAAACAAAATCTACCCATGAACAGTATTTGTAGCTAGTGAAAACTTACTTTTGAAGATTGTGGGTTTTTATTTCATTTATTTGTGTATGTGTGTCTTTGTGAGTATCTGCTGTATAAAGAGGGGTCCCATAGAGGATAGAGGAGGACATTGAATCCCCTAGAGCTGACGTTAAAAGCTGTTGTGAACCTGCCAGTGTGGGTGCTGAGAAACAAACTCAGGTCCACTGGAAGAACAGTGAGTGCCTTTAACTGCTGAGCCACTTCTCCAGCTCCAAGACTATTTTTTAATGAACTAATTACCTGATTTGGGGAGGATGGCATCTACTCAGTTACAAAGATTAGGTA
Organism: Peromyscus leucopus; assembly: GCF_004664715.2. Lineage (NCBI taxonomy): Eukaryota > Metazoa > Chordata > Mammalia > Rodentia > Cricetidae > Peromyscus > Peromyscus leucopus. The sequence goes on from NC_051064.1 coordinate 71,585,175, forward strand.
CACACTGAATTGAAGGAAATAGGTCAAGTTTTCCCTTAGCTTATATTGAATATAGTAGAATGAACATTGATTTTTAGAATCAAGCAGACCTACTTTTAAACATTAGTTTTGCTGGCTACTGACTGTGATCTTGGCAGTTTAACCATTCAAGATTCAAATATCTTTAGGTAATACATACTTTCAGGGTTCATACATGGGGGATAATATCTGACACACAGAAGAACTAAGCTTTATGTTAGAATCCCAGAATGATATGACTGAACTGTGCATCACAAGATAGTCAAAATGTATGTCTAATGCAGTTTACAGTGTGGCTTAAAATAAGCTACTATTAAAGAACAGTACTTGAGAGAGATATAGACAGTCCTTGATAAATGTTAGGAGTTGTTGTTGAAAGCTATTGCTTCAGTGGAGAAAATGCATTAACATTCAGCAAAGTTAACCCAAGCTAATTATCCTGTGTCAACCCTTTCCATCACATACTTCCACATCCACCCCCACTATATTCTTAATGTCCTTTTCCTTCTCCCTCCTAAGGTCTGTCTCAATTGTAATGAAACTACTTCATGCAGTTAACTGTTTAATATGTCTCCCCACTAACATGTGTGGACCACTTTACATGGTATCTGTTTACTCAATGAAATATTCGATGAATGAGCAGATAGATGGATGGATAGATGAGAGTCAGTAGATTAGTGAATGTTAGATTATACATGGGCCTTATATTGTACCCAGAATGTTAATAAATACTGAAAACATGTTTGGGAAATAGAATTACCAATTACCATCAATATGTTTTTTAAAGAAAATAAAAATTTCCTTAGAAATTTACCCCTAGGCTGGAGAGGTGACTCAGCTGTTAAGAGCACTTGCTGCTCTTGCAGAGGACATCAGGTCCTTCACAACCACTGGTAGCTTCAGATCCAGGGGATCTGGTGCCCTCTTCTGGCTTCCTTGGGTACCAGGTACACACTTAGTGTACTTACATACACACAGATACTCATAATGCACAATTCTTTTAATCTTTAAAAAGGTATAATCACAACTATACAGTGTTAATGACTCATTCAAGTTCTATTTCCATCAGTCTTGCCTTTCAAGTCAGAGCCACCAGTCACAAAGGAGGCTCTTTTAGTAGCTGTTTAAACAGAAAGTCCACATTATGCTTTTGACTTTGTCATCATTTTCTTGATGCTGCATTCTTAAGAAACAAACACAATTATCACAAAAACATACAGTACTTTAAAACTCAAGAACTGTTTGGTACTACATGCTTCTGCTCCACATCACTGGCCTCAAATTGTTCAAATGGATTGTGCATCTGCATTAAGAAAAAGAACAAAAACTAATATCTTTGGAATTGAGTTGTAAAGTGAAATAATCAGAGCAGGTATTTGACTCATTAAGCATCTTTGAATCTTTGACAGCCTTTTAGTCTTGATATGTGAAAAGGGAACCAACTGCATTTTTAATTTGTCTTCCTCAATCATCTTGAGGGCAAAAAGAAAAATCTTTCTTTCTTTTTGACTGTGAGATCTAATAACCAAAACAAGATGTAGTTAATTAGCCTCTTTCACAGAGCTCCTCAAAGCGATTAGCAATGTGTTAACAGGAAAGCCATGGAGCCGGACAGTGTAAGAATACACAGTCTAGGCTGGTGAATAAAACTCTGATAATACACCCATCTTCGTTCTCTTTGTCCCCACTCCTATTTCCTTATGCTTTGTGTAACTGCCATCTTGGATCTCTAAGTTATCATATCCTTTATTTTTTCCTAAATATAGTTTCATCCACCCATATGTATTCTTAACATGCATATTAATTTATCATGATTGTTTTTACATGGAAAAAATGAATTCATGCTGCAGGTTTGGGGGAATGGCATTTTCCCTAATAGCATATATATATATCAGTTATGTAATATTCCAATCATGAAACTATTCCACAATTCATTTACTCATGGTTTTGTCAAAGAGCATTTGGGTTCTTCCCAAGTTTTGTGGTTATGGACAGTGTTCTTAACCATATCTCTAGGTGTACTTGTGGAAGAGTTGTTTGAAAATGTTCTTAGTTCTTAACATAAATGTTTATATGAAATATTACCAAAATCTTTTCCAAAGTAACTACATCAGTTTGAATTCTTATTCTCCATGTCTTCTCCAACATTTGGCATTACCACGTTTTTTGACAATTGAAGTTAGTTATTATAAGTCTGTGTGCTCTTTTACTTTTCATGGTGTGTTATTTGTTCATGTGGTATTATGGTTTGAATATAAAATGTCTCCTTTTAGTTCTTATGTTAAGGGCCTGGTTGCCAATTGATGGGTGTTGGAAAAGTGATTGGCTCCTGAGGGCTCTGACTAATCAATGGATAATCCCTTGATGAATTCATAATATGACAATATTGCTGTGAGGTGTATCTATGAGGGCGATATTTTACCCTCTTGTATGTCCTTCTGTTTCCTAGCTCTCAAAATAAACTCCTATTTCTTCTCCATGTTAATGGATTGAGAATTCTGAAATAGTAGACTGAAATAAATAACTTCTACCTCAATTAATCTTCTCTAGAAATACCTTCACAAACATACCTACTGTGTACCTTCCTAATCTTCTAGGCACTTCTCAATCCAATCAAGTTGACAATTAAGATTAAGCCATCCCATGAAAGTTTTACTGGGAAAAATGGCTAGGAAATCCCAAATCTGATAAAGACTTCAAAGATTGCTTCTAAAAACATCAGGAAGAGAAGGGCAGAAGGTGGTAAAATGTTTCACAAACACACCTTGCACATCTTTACTTTTCAGACTCAGACTCATTTCGTCTTCTCAGAGATGCAGCTGACCCAAGGGTAATCACCTCTCAGTGTATCTGGAGTCCTTTAAGGGAAATGTAATACAGACTCACCATGCCCTTGTTACCAGATCTTGTGGCCACCTCTCAGAAAAATATGAGGAACTCATGTGAGTTGCATTTTCTTCTAGGATATGGCATTGGTCTCCCTCCCAACTCTCCATTGACCTCTAACATATCTGAGCTCATCAGTCAATACAAGTCTCATGGGTTTATGGATGTGCTACACGACAAGTGGTACAAGGTGGTTCCCTGCGGAAAGAGGAGCTTTGCTGTCACTGAGGTATGGAAAGACTACTGATAATGCTGGCGCTCTCTATAGCTTTCCTTTGAAAACTATAAGGACTTTAGGTTAGTTGTGCCTCCTGATCAACACATACCAGGATACTCCATGGCATGGACATCACCTGGATTCATTTGAAAACTGTCCATACCTACAGTAATGTTCAGTGAGACATGTTTGTTTTCGATTTAAATGTGAATTTATTTCAATGGATAAAAATCAAAATTCTACTTCTGTTCCACAAACTATCCTGAAAAATTTGTAGGTACGGAAGAAATGTCTCTAAATTGTAGCAAGAACGTCTGGGACTAACATGAAAAGTGTTTGCTTTAACCATGACTTGCTGGTTCTGGTGTAGATTTCACAACATCCCTTAAAATCTAACTCAGAACATTGCTAGGTCCTCAGTGATGAGTGTTGAGTAATAAACCCTTTGTTGGTTTGAAATCTAGACATATCTTAACTAATAATTGTCAGATTATAGTATGATAATTTTTCAAAACTGAAAACAACCAGTACCTCTTTTATAGTTAAGGGACTAATGGCAAGAGTGACTATGTGACTGGGCTGAGGCACACAAATAGTCAAATTTTCTTCTTTCTGTTGAAATGCTATGTCTTTGCAATATAATTAAAAAGAAGTTTGCAAAATAAGGCACAATTCGGATGATTAAAATAGGAGACCAAAAACTGTAACCAGTGCCACAGCCCAAATACTCTACAAAGAAGAGCCAAATAAACAAGTACAAGGCCATCCTGACATTAAAAAAAGAAGAAAACACATCTAAAGCCAATAATTGTTCAAATAGCCTCTATTTGGCGAGAATTCCCAGCAGAGTGCATCTCTGCCTTCCTGTTTGACATCTGCTCTTGAATATCCTGCAGGCATCTCAAGTTTCACTTGTCACAAACCGAAGCCTTAATGCTCCCTCTCCACTCTGCTTCTCCTCCTGGGCTTTGCATCTTGGCGGTGACACTTCTGTGCACCCAGTCATGCATCCCACATATTGGCATGGATGCTCACTACTTCTCATGCCCACCTTTTACATCCATCAACAAGCCACATCCTCTATAAAATAGATCTCAAATAGGCCTGCCTATTGTCAAGCCTGGTGTCATCACTCTGACCAAGCTGTCATCCCTTACCTGGCTCACTACAAAAATCTGCTAACAGATCTGTTTCACACCTGCCTTGCTTCACCTGTCCTCCACATAACAATTCATTCTTCTGTTTGACAGCCATGCTCACTGGAACAAAATCTGAGATGTTGGCATGCCCTGTGGTACCTGCCCTTGCTCTCTTCTCGACCCTTTCTCATGCCATTTTCTGGTTCATCATAGCTGTACCACGATGTTCATTTTAAAAGGAAGATAAATCCATGGCTTCCCTGACTTGGATTCCCTAAACCTGCTGTTGCCTCTTCCTCCTCAAATGCTCTTCCCCACTGACATTTGCTCAGCTAATGCCTTCATAATACAAAATCCCAGCTAAGGGACTGTTCAATGGTACAGAACCTGCCTCGCATGTTCAAGGCCTTTGGTTTGATCCCAGTGCTACAAAAAATAAACAGATGAGTCAACAAGAGAATAAACTCACAGCTAGCATCTCTCTTTTCAAATCCCAACAGAGACTGACCAATATAAATCATACCTCCCTTTATTATCTCATATTATTTAATAGCACTCAGTCATAACTATTATTCTCTTAAATAAATATTGTGCTTTAATTATAATAATAATCAGAGTATTTCTAGTGCATCTCTTCATCAAACTGTAAGAGCTCCAGGGGCAAAAACTGCCTTAAATTTTCAGTGCCTTCAAATGAAGCAGATACTCAAGAGGTCAAGTAGAGAAAGTAAATAACATACCTGAAAATAAATAAGGAGCAATAGGCACTCACAGAGACTCTGGCCACATACAGAGGGTCTGCATAAGTTCAAGCCAAATGGGGTCCCTATGCTGAGAGGGGGGGAGCAGACATAAGCTCTCTTCCCTAACCAAGAAGCTATCTCCAACTGATAACAGCTTGCAAAGAAAAATTATTTCTCTCCAAGTATTTTTCGCACTGAGTGTATAAATCATACCTTTAAGCGTAGGCTCTATGCCCAGCAGTAGATGGCCAACATGTACACACACAAAAAAAAAAATCAGTGATATTTTTGTCTCATATTGCTTTGTTTGGGCACTTTTTATCTTACTGGTCTTTTGCTTGTATATCATAGTTTCCAATTTTGTGGGGGTTTTATTTATTTATTTTGTTTATTTGTTTGTTTGTTTGTTTGTTTGTTTATTGAGAAGCTATAGATCTGTAGACCAGGCTGGCCTTGAACTCATAGAAAGGCCTTGAACTCAAAAAGATCTGCCTGGCTCTGTCTCCCAAGTGCTGGGATTAAAGGCATGTGCCATCACCACCTGGCCCAATTTTGTGTTTTTATGGTGTGTGTGTGTGTGTGTGTTGTGCTTTATATTGTTGTTGTTATTATTATTATTATCATCATTAATTGCTTTTGCCTATTTGTTTGTTTTCTAAAGAGAGAGAGAATGATGGCATGGAGTTGGATGGCTGGAAAGGTGGGGAAGATCTAGCAGGAATTATGGGAAAGGAATCTGATCAGAAAATATTGTATGAAAAAATATTTTCAGTTATAAAAAAGAAACTGGAGTCTAAGCATAGATGAAGGCAAGAAACTAAATCGGGGTGGATATTGGTAGTGCACTGGGTTGAACAGCATTCCACAAATTCATGTCTACCCAGAACTTAAGGCTTTGACCATATAAAGTCATTGACAGAGTAATTGCAAATAGAGTCAGTCGTTGAAAAAGTGATTAAGATGAAGCCATACTGGGCTCACCCCAATGACTGGTATCATTACAAGGAGGCAAAGTGCACAGGCTCACAGGGAAAGAGGTCTACATAATGACAGAGGCAGAGGTCTGGGGATACAGACATAAGCCAATAAGGAGAGAAGCATGTGAAAATTTCTTCCTCAGAGACAACCCCACTGGCACCTGCACTTCAGACTTTTGGGGGGCTTCCTAAACTATGAGAGGATACATTCCTGTTGTTTTAAGACATCCAGCTCATGTTCATCTGTACAGTATTCCTGAAGCATTAATATAGGCAGGTAATAAATGTTAAGAGACAGAGAATAGATAGATGGTAGGTACAATGATAGGTAAACAAAGACAAAGGAGATTTAAAAAAAAAAAAAACTCCAACTAGAAGCTGAGGTAGACACTCAAGCCCTCAATGATTAAGTTCAACCATGATCTTCCTGGGAGCCATGATGAAAATAAACACAAGATGGGCTGAAGCCAGACACAAGGGCACATACCTGTAGTCACAGAGCTGGGGACATTAAGTCAAGAGGATTACAAGTTTAGGATCAGTTTGGGCTATATGGCAAGACTTTGCCTGGAGTCAGGGGGTAGAGGAGATGGTAGCACTGGGAAGCTTTATAATCAGAAAAAGAAAGTCTGACTTTAAATTTTTAATATAAGTCTTCTTTTCAAAAATGACAGTATCAGAGTTAACAGTGTTTTTGAGATGAAAACCTATTTCTTCTCTGGATAACTGATGGCATTTTATCTCTGTTTGTGAGTATTAATGTAGCTTTTCCAAAAGGAAGTAAGCCTGGGCTTACTTATCAGTCAGCGAATTTAGCCAAGAAAGAAAGTCAGTTGCTTACGTTGAACTAAATAACAATAAATTGGAGTTCTCTGTCATGTCTGTCACCGACTTAAATCAAAATCTCCAAATGATTCAAATTTGACAGGAAGGCATTAGCCATAAGGAGACTCTGAGCCATATTCATCAGCCAGAATTACTGAATAAATGTCACATCCTGGCCACATGCACACATCCAAGCTACCACCATTTCAGAGAGTCATCAGACAAACCAAGCCTCTTGCTACACCTGGCTCTGCAACCTCAGAACTTGGCCCCACTTGAGCACGGTTTTGAAGACTGAGTCAAATAAATACTCTGCCAAATGTATTCTGCTTTGAACACACCTAGCACAAAGCATGATGTATTTGCAACTACGTATTTCTGGGTTTGAATGCCAATTCTCTCAAGTAGAGCTGGTTAACTGCTCTTGTGTCTGAGTGTCTCCATCTCAGAAAAGGTGTGATAAAACATGCCATTTTTTTCCTAAGAATAAAAGGTCATTTGTGGAACCATCTAGCAAAAAACCTGGTACAGTAAGTGGTAAAAAACAGAAATACTATTTCTTCTCCCTCTAGTCAGAGGAAGCATCTGATTATTCATAGAAAAACATTCGAAGAGACCCACAATTAAATTACTTTATGGTTTGTTGCTAAAAATTTCATCTGCTTGTGTGCAAACTAATCATTGGTGAGATAATGTGATCACCATAATGGATTAGGCCAATAAGAACTCTGGGACCAGGAATGATGCAATCTACCTTATAGCACATAGAGAAGGATGAAGACCTTGAAATAAGGGAGGCAGCAGAATGAATGTATAAAAGAGGCCAACAGCCCCCTCTACACACACCCTAGAGACCCTGGGAAGTTACCATTATGAAACATTTGGATCTTTCAATCTGTAAAGGCTCTGCCAAAGTGACCCCAGCTTCTCTTAACATCCTCCTGAAATAAGAATGTCTAGTATTCTGTATGGTGTAAGTAGTTTACAGCATCATCTATAGAGGTGTCCTAGATTTGAACCCCAAGTTCTACCAGCTGTTAAATATAGGGCATTATCCTTGACCACTCTGAGCCTCCTCTTCTGTAAACTGACTAAAAGTAACACATACTTCATAGATTATAGTAAAAGCAAGTCAATTGGGGCCTCTAAAATACTAAGCATGGGTTAGAGAGAGGGCTCGCGGGTTAAGAGCACTTGCTGATTTTCCAGAGGACCAGGATTCAGTTCTCGGCACTCACATGGTGTCTTATAACCATCCAACTCCAATTCCAGGGAATCTAATGCTCTCTTCTGACCTCCAAAGGCACCAGACATGCATATAGTACACAAACATACATGGAGGCCAAACGCTCATATACATAAAATAAATAAATCTAAATTGAAAATGAAAATACTGAGAGTATATCCAGACATAATAATAAAGATTATGAGTTTTTATCATAAGTGTTCCAGGGGTATATAGATTTATCAACATTTTCGAAGTAATAGTATGTAAAAAGACAGACTTCAGAAAATAAGCATAAATATAAGGTATACATAAATAGATGCAAAATACACCAACTCTTCTTAAACAAAAGTATTTTGATTTTTTTCTACACATATTTGTTTACTTTGTTATGTGCATGTATGTGTGTGCATGAGTTTGCATGCATGTACACCCATCATGCATGTCAGGGTGTGTGTAGAGATCAAAAAATAACTTGCTAGAGTCTGTTCTCTTGTTCTACCATATGAGTTCCAGTGATAGAACACAGGTTGTCAGGCTTGACAACTTTTTACCTACTGAGTCATCTCAACAGCTCTTAATGAAGACTTTTTACAAGCCAGATTGGGGAAGAGGCTTTTAGAAACCTTTGCTGTAGTCAGCTGGAAGTGTTGGAGTAGAGGCCATTCTCAGATCAAGTTTGTTAAAACAGTCTGGGCTCATTTCTGAGGTGGTTGAATTTGGAAGATTTGGAAGATTCCTTCTCAGAAGTAGAAATGGAAAGAATGGGGGGAAGATGTGCCCTTAACTGGGTCTTCAGACACAGAAGGAAAAGATAATTCTGCTAACATCTGTATTCAGAGAGAGAAGGCAATGTCAGTGAACATGCATAGCACTATCATTCCTTCTAACCCACTGGTTCTCAACCTTCCTAATACTATGGCCCTTTAATAGAGTTCCTCAAGTTGTGGTGACCCCCAGCCATAAAATTATTTTCATTGACACTTTATAACTGTAATTTTTCTACTGTTATGAATTGTAATAGAGTTATCTTATATGCAGATATCTGATAATGCAACCCCTATAAAAGGATCGTTGACCTCCAAAGTGGCATGGCCCACAGGTTGAGAACTACTGTTCTAAGAGATAATGGTCTACACTATTAAATATCCTCGTTTATGCAATCACAAACAATTCTATAAGATGTTCGTGATATGCATTTAAACAGTGATGCATTCCACTCCTGGGTACAGACTGGCATATTTGTCTTGAAGGACCTAAAACAGGACCTTACAATCACCTTTGCACAACCTACAGAGTAACCAAATGCAACCAGTCCTGTGTTCATCAGCTGCACTAGATCTCTTCCGTAAAGGCTCCCTGTTTTCTTTGTTCACTACACCTATACACAGTTCTCCACCTCTTGTGCTTGCTGTTCTGTTCTCATTTGCAATGTTTTCCCAGAAAAAAAAATCTGTAGAAGAAAAGTGGCTATTAGCACTTCTCTTAACCACTCTTCTCATCGAATGTCCTGCACTGCAACAGTGTGTTTACACAGAGAAACAAGAATCTTAGGAAAGTCATTTTGTCCAGATCACTCTCTGTGGTTCTTGTGAGTCATAAATGGAAGGACACTTTAATGAACCTCTCCCTTCCCCGTCTTCCTCCACCAACCCAGGAGAGGGGCACAGGACACAACATCACAGAAGCAGCTGTGCTTCTGACTGTACCTTTCCAAAGGTGCTCTTGACTTTGGAGGAAAACATTCCTCAGTTTGTTTCTGACCTCACACTCTATTGTTCCAAGTATAGTCGCAGTCAATGTCTGTTCCCACAAAGTAATTAAACACCTTCTTTCATCTTGAAAAAGTCTGAGTTAGGACAATGATTTATGTGGTCACCTGGTAGGAAATCATGAAGGATGCTTTTGGTGCTCCGTTTCTGGCAAGTGGATATTCACACTTGGCCGAAAGTGGGAACCTTGATCTATTCACCTCCCGTCTCTTCACAAACGCAAAGCTGTTGAGCTCCAGTTTCTCTGGAAGATAAATTCATTTTTTAAAAAATCAAGGTTTTATCTGTTCCCTAGAGTTGCCCAGGATGTTGCAAGTCTGACTCTGCAGATCAGACTCTGAAACTTTCAGAGAGGAATTTTAAATTGACCTCAGATGTGTCCCCCACAGTGGACCCATTGCCGATCAGTTCTGCTGGGGAAAACATATGGCAGAGTACAAATTCCCTTCATCTTCCTTTGACTCAGCAGAAAAATGCAATTTTTTTTAAGTCCCAGAGTGAATTTGGGAACTCCAGGGCAACAGAAATATGAAACCTGTTTTTACAAACCAGGGAAGGAAGGCAGGCAGCGGATAACAGTTTAACAAGCTCCCCAAATTCAGCAAGGCATTATTCAGAGAGCTGATGAGGCCTCTCTTTGCCAGTCTCCTTTAAACAATGTTTTGAATAATTGCACCTTTTAACTAAAAGAGGCTGAAAAGACAAGGAAATAGTGGTCTTAGCAGAGAGCAGAAAGCATCCTCAGAGACAGAGGAGAGTTTTAAGGTGAAAACTGTTTGAGACCATATTGTTTAAAGAAGTCAGTGCAACTCCAAGACTGGGTAAAGAGACGCCACCATTACCATTCCCAGGCTATGGGGAATAAATGGGGAGAGCCATTCTCAGAACTAAGGCATGTAATGGGATCAGGTTTTCTAAGAAATTGCTCATTTGGTTGGTGGCATTTGATATAAATTTGGTGGAGAGCTTACCAACATGCCCAAGTCCCTAGGTTAATGACCAGTACCACAAAGAAGGAGAAGGGGGAGGAGATTGTCATTCTGTTAGGGGCTTAGCCATCCCCTAACCCCATTGTAAGAGAGCTGGAGAACAAATGTCCTTTCTCTGTCTCAGATCTTATTCCTCTGTCTTGGGGTAAGGAACCTGTCTATGTGGTCCCTTGAAGTCAATTCCCAGGACACAAAGAGGATGAATAAAGATGTAAATAAATTTGGAAGAGAAAGGGCCATCTAGCACTTCCCTTTGTGGCAGAAATGAAAGGGGTGGGGCCAGTGAAGCATCCCTGGCCTGGCCCTCTGAGCTCTGCTGCACAGCCTTCAGAAGGTCCAGCCTTCAGGGTAAGAGATGCAACCATCCTTAGTCAGGAAGGAGAGAGAAGGACAAGCTGAGTTCACTGGAGATAGCGTGGTTCTACTGTCATGGCAAGGATGCAGCTGTAAATGCCTGGGAAGTCCGCTTGACCTACCCAGAGCTTCAGGCTGATGTTTATCTGGTTGCTACACGGGCTTCCGGACTGAATATAAGGGTTGCTACTGAGGACTAAAGGAAAGAGAAAATAGCAAGCAAAGGGCTCAGTGTTGTAGAGAAAGTTCTACCCTGGGATTGGGGAAAATAAGTGCATTTAAAAACATCACAAAAGTAAGTTATTAAACTTCTCAGTATATCTTTTTCAATTCATTTATTTTTCTTTCAGTATTTAAATTGTTTTTATACGATGCATTTTGATCATGTTTTCCCTGCCCCCAGTTCCTCCCAGCTCCTCCCCACTACCTACCCCTCCGACTTCCTGTTATGAAGCTAAGTATTCACCTGGACTTACTGCCCATTCCTGAACTTACTCCCGTCTTTCAGGTCACCTCTTCCTGACCTCTAGCCCTAACTAGCTTTTCATCTTTCATCACCTACCCTATCCTTGGCCTTCCCAAGCATGAACACTGTTCCCTACTGGGTGGGTCTTCAAAGCAGGATGAAGGGAGAGTCTGTCAAGCTTGCTGTGAGGCAATTTTTAAAGCTGAAGTTTAAATGGCTTGTTATTTAGGAGCACTGTATGGGTAGATACAGAAGTAAAAATAACCGTGGTAGTGAAATAGCCACATCAGAAAAGGCGCATTAAGATGTCACAAACACAAATTATCTACCTCTCTGAGTTGCTTCCCTTTGAAAATGGAGGTGTCATTTTGTGGTTTTGGCTTGGAACAAAGAGATAGTATACATGAGCTTCTTGACACGTGGGTGCTGAATATGGGCAGCATTTTTCACATTTTTCTGGATTCTGCTATGAGGCAATTACATGACCTCTGCAGATCACTTAAGTTCTCTGAACAGGTTTCCTTGTCTTAAATAAAAGGTCCATGTAGCATGGCCAGCAAAGAAATCAGTGGTTTCCAAGGAGAATTGTTAGAGGAATCCTGGCCTAACCAGCTGAAGATTGGTGAACCTGGAACACAGAGAGAGTGTCTGGCCTCCAGTCTGCCCTTCCCATTCATGAGCCAGACTAACTCCCCAAAGTTACCAAATTATGCATCTGTCTGTGCTAATAACTGCTCAAATATTAGTATTTGTTCACTAAGAAAAAACCAAACAAAGGTCAAGCTTTCCCACAGTAGATCCATTTTCCTTCTGTCAGTTTTTAGAGAGAGAAAAGAGAAGGGTTACTCAACTCTATGGTTTGAGTGCCAAGTGTCCCCATGGACTCTTAGGTTTGGACACTGAGTCTCCAACTGGTGGGACTATTTTGGAAAGTTGTAAAACCTTGAAGAGGTAGAGTCTTTCTGGAAGAAGCAAGCGACTAGGAATAGGCCTTGAGGTTTTTGTGCTCTGGCCCCACTTTCCGTCTGCCTCTGCTTCCTGACTGCACATGCAATGGGAACAGCTGCCTTTGTCCCCAGCCACCATGCCTTCTCCACCATCATGGACTGCATCTCTCCAACTGTGAGGCCAAACAAACCCTTTCTCCACTAAGCAGCTTCTCGTCCTGCACTTGATCTCAGCAGTGAATAAGGATCCAATACAACCAACCATACAGTGAAAGTCACATCGAGAAGTTTCCATGCCAGCTTCCCAGCAGTCAATCTTTAATATCTTAACAGCTCAAAAGCAGTGGTTAAGACAGTGGCAGTGGGTGGACTTTAGTGCAGCATTTTCTGCTCTTGACAGGGAGGGCACATCTCAGCACGCTTCTGCCCCTCTCATCTCTACCCTCTCCCATTTCAATTTAAAATATCTGTCTGGTATTCAACCTCCTGAAAGTTACAGTGAGGCAGAGAGTTAAGGACTATAGATGGCTTTAAACTGAAAACTCATATATGTAGGGAACCACTCTGACAGCTGAATATGTCCCTTGGAATAGCTTAAGTAATTAAGTGTAATATTTAAGCCAAGCATAAGGTTGGGGGGAACCTATCCAGGTAGCACATTCTGGAATCCTGAAGCACAAAACTGTACTTGTGTTCTTTCATATAATGTGAAGTTGAATAGGGCATGAAGAAGCAATCTGAGAAATGCCTCACCTCCATCTAGCTGACTTCTGGAACAAACTGAGATTTTCACTCACACATATGCTAGTCCATCTTTCCATCAGCACACACATGTTGAACCCATATGTACCAAACTTTGTCAATGCAGACAGTATAGAAATAAATACAGAGCTCACAGGCAGAGAGAGATACCATGAACAAATTCCTACATGTCCTCAGGGACAGAGGGAGGCAGGTGGAAACAGTAACAAAAACAAGGTTAGGACTCACAGATCAAGAAAGAATCAAAGCTGGTGCCTAAAGGAGGTGATAACTATGGGGATTTAAAAAAAAAAAAAAAAAAAAAAAAAAAAAAAAAAAAAAAAAAAAAAAAAAAAAAAACTACCCAGGCAAGGTGGAAGTGAGGCATTAGAGGTATGAAATAAAGTACTGCAAAGTATACCTGCCCCCTGAAAACATCACCCAATTATGCATGCCTCGGGGATTCTAAAATTGCAGGAGCATTCTTTCTCCCATCCACATGGTAGCTAAACACAGCTAAATTCACAAACAAATTATAGGCCTTTACCTTTTCCTATATTCTTCTTTGTGGAGTCCTTATTACCTCCTCAAGGCAGGAACATTGTTCTAGGCTTCATATAGAGCACTGTCTAGTATAACAAAGAACTTAGCTCTAAAGGAGACATCAGGGTGGACTCCCAGCTCACCAATGTGTGCTTATGTAAGCCAGACAGCTTCTAAAATTTCAGAACTAGAAGCCATCAAGATTGCTTAGTGGGTTACAGCACTTGCTGCTGTACGAACTGAGGGTTTCAGCACCAGCTGTATAAACTGAGGACATGACTACTCCAAGGTATGTTGAGGGGAGGGGAAGGTTTTTATCGTAGAATTGCGGGAGAGTATAGCCAGAGCCATCTGAAAGAATCCAGAGCAGAGAGAGAAAATAGGAAACTGAACATAGCTAGCAGACTAAACCGGGCCATGAGGAAGGAGGGAGGGAGGAGGGAGGGAGGGAGGGAGGGAGGGAGGGAGGAGGGAGGAAGGGAGGGAGGGAGAGAGAGAACCAAGAGGGGGGGGCAAGAAAAAGAGGCCCAAGAGAGGAAGACAAAACAGAGTACATGGCTGAAATGGCAGGGTTATATGGAAATGAGAAATGGGGGAGAGAAGGAAGCCCATGAGCTGGAGAAGTTTAGGGTAGGGAGTGAGAAGAGCTGAGAAGAGCCACAGGTAGATGTGATACTGAGCAAGCCTGGAGGCCAGCATGCACTTTGTTAGGCAAACTGGAATCACAGAAAGCCACTTTTCCCTAGTTCCTTTTAGATCTGACAGCAGCCAAGCCTAATGAACTGAGTTCCATCCCTGGACCACATGAGTTGTCCTGTGACCTCCACATGTATGCTTTGGTATGAGTGCACTTCACATGCACAGCCACAGATAAATAAATAAATAAATAAATAAATAAATAAATAAATAAATAAATAAATAAAAAATACAATAGATTCAATAAAAGATTAAAACTTCAGATCTTTCCCTTCAAAGCCAAGGATATAATAATTGGGCCTGCCTCAAAGTGTGACATTCATTTAATGGAACTGTTAGTGGACAGGTCTGGTCTAACCATGTTCTTTCTCTTTCCCTGAGTAAGATCTATGTCTAAGGCAAGCATGCTGGAACAGGCCCATAATGCTAGCAATCAGGAACTGAGTCAGAGGTACCATGGGATTGAAGCTAGTCTAGGCTACACAGAAAGAGCCTGTCTACAAGTAAAAAAAATTAAAAATGAAAAAATAAAGTAACAACAAATATTAAAACTGAAAATAAAAACCACCAAACTATATGCAAAGAAGAAAACAGCTTGGTAAATAACAAACCACTTCCCATAAGACATTGCATTTGTCTTATCCTAACTCCTGGAATCATTTGTACCCACCTCCAAAAACAGAGATGCGTCTGTGACCAGCATCTTACAGTTCCAGGATGACTAGCCTTTGCTTCCATGCGGAACTGAGGACTTTTGGATGGCAGGGAGAGAAATCCCTGATTCTGAATGTTCTGCCTGGCCCTGTGCTGACGGAACTAGCTTTTAGAGTATGGTGGTGGTGTTTGTTTTCCTTTCTGCCAACTCCACATCTAGATTTCTATGGGCAAACATGAAGAAGGGTTATACAAGCCATTAGGTAGCACTTAAAACATTTAGGAAAAACAGCAGCCACAGCTATTGTCTACACTGCTCTAGGTGCAGGCCCTCGGCCCACAATTTGAGCTTTGCTTCCCCCTCAACCCACATCAGCAGAAAATCAGGCCTGCTTGTCTGTTGCTTTCTGGTTTGTGTAGTTTGAATTCTGCTACAAGGAAAGGCAATCCAGCAAGCACCCCCTTCACCTGTAGTAATGAGCAAATAAACAGATCTTGTGGGATAAGGGTCTCCTCTTTTGCATTCCAGAGAGGCTCAGGCATAAATTACATCCAAGACCACATACTGTTAGTAGTTCCTGCTTTTCTCCTAAATTCCTCGAACTAATGAATATTTATGTAACGTCATTTACTATGCAACTAGAAGGCCTGAGCAGTACTCAAGCTGATTAGAGCTGTTGTGAGAGACAGGTTTCTTTCCGTTTTCTCAGATTTCCATGCACTGCAGCCTATGGGGCATCTCATGAATTAGGACTCCTTCCTCATCTACTTTCTGCACAGTTCTACCTCCAGGCTCTGGAGATTCCAGCTTAAGGAAAACAAGGAATAGAAATGGGAAGTGAGTGCCATCTAGTGGTTCTAAAGTGAGGTGCTGCAAAATAGAAAAACCACACTTGCCTATCAGAGATGCATAAATTGCATGGACTAGTGAGAGAATCGGTCAGCCTGTTAGAATCTAAGGACACTTCTTTCCCACGTGAGCAGTTAGAGTAGGTGGAATCTGTGGGACATATTAGACAAGGAAACAGCATCTTGGGGATCCCCGGAGCCCTTAAAAGAATGTCTGCTTGCAACATCTAAGCATACTGTCAGTCAAGGAGGCCAGGCATTCCCATTTAGAGCATCATCATTGCTTCCTACCTCTGTCCTTCCAGAAAACTGGACTTCTGGCCTAGTGCTGTAGAGCGTACTGTTTTCTTCAAGGGGATGTTGCCTTCCTGATGGCTTAACCACAGTACATCAGAATGTGATCCGATTTGTACATAGGATGCAAATCAGTGTGTTAAAGTGTCTTGATATTTAGTCACACTATAGTAAGATGGGCGCCAAACAAAATGTGACTAGTGTCCTTATGAGAAGGCAACTACCATATGAAACAGGCTCACGGAAGAGTGGCATGTAGTGAAGGTGAGATGGGGTTTAAGCAGATCCAAGTCAAACTAGTTAGCTTTCCATTACTGTAAAAACAGGCCTGAGATGATCATCTTGTTAAAGGGAAAACTTCACTTGAACTTACAGTTTGGGAGTTTCTAGTTCATCATAGGTTAGCCCTGTTGCTTTGGGGTCTGTGGTAAGGTGGCACATTGTGATGGAGAACATGTCTGTTTGCTTCATGCTGGGATACAAGTAGAATAGAGACTGGGATCTCACTATCCCCTGTAAGAGCGAGACTGGCAGCAATAGTGGAGAGGCTTCCTGAACTGGTCATCTCCTGTAATCAGATTGGTGACTACCCTAATTGTCTGTCATTAGAGAGCCTTCATCCCGTAACTGATGGAAATAAATGCAGAGACCCACAGCCAAGCACTGAGCCAAGCTCCCAGAATTCTGTTAAAGAGGGGGAGGAAAGATTGTATGATAGGGGGGGGGCGGTCAAGATCATCACAAGGGAACCCACAGAAACAACTTACCTGAGCTCATAGGAGCTGACAGACTCTGGACCAACAGCTAGGAAGTCTACATGGGACTGACCTAGGCCCTCTACACGTGTGACAGTTGTGTAGCTTTATCTATTTGTGGGACTCTTAGCAGTGGGATCAGAGCCTGTCCCTAATACTTGAACTGACTTTTGGGAACCTATTCCTCATACTGGTTCGCCTAGCCCAGCCTTAGTACAAAGCGGGGAGCTTAGTCCTACCTCAACTTGATATGCCATGCTTTGTTGACACCCATGGGAGGCCTATCCCTTTATGAACAGAAACAGAGGAGGGGGGCACAGAGGGGACACAATGGGGGGGAGAGAACAGGAGGAGTGGAGGGAGGGGGAACTGTAGTCAAGATGTAAAATAAATAAAAATTTAATTAATAAAAAAACTTCATCAAAAAAAAAAAAGCAAGACTGGATCTCACTAATCCCTTTAAGAGTAAAGCCTTCAATGAACAGAAGGTCTTCCACTGGGCCCTACTTCTGGAAGTTTCTACTGTGTCTCAGTAGTGGGACCTCTGGAGTACAGTTAAGATCTCCCTGAAAACCAATACTGGAACCAAGAAATGCCAAGCCACCAGGAGCAAGGGGAAGGCAGAGAAGAATAGCCCTGTGGGTTTCCAAGAGAGCATGATCCTTCCAGCTTCTTTATTTGGGACTCCAGGCTCCAGCACTGAAGGGCAACCCACCTGAAGGTACCTGGATGTTGGGGCATCTACAGCTGTGACACTTGTCTACCTTGTGTCTAGAAAGATTGAATATTTCTTGCAGAAATAAAAGCCTCTGTTTACTGCCAGAAAAAGAAGACTTCACTCCTTTGATAGTATCTTTCACTTCATATCTTCTCTTTCAATTTGTCACAACTCTCTTGTGCTTTAATTCACTTAGGAGTCTATAATCTTCCAGAGCAGGGACAGACTCTGAATGTCCTCAGTGCTTTCTATATTGAAACATGATTGGCATGCCCATAAGAAATAACTGAATAAGCACTGCCTTTCTTCAGTGTCTGGAGCATGGTCAAGCCTCGTGCACTTCCCCGAACAGGATTGCTGTCCCTTGACTTCCCTGCTCTAGCCACACGGGTCTTCTTGAGGTGCCTGCCTCCTCCTTTGGTCCCCTTGCTCCAGCCCTTTTGCAAGTGGGCTTCTTCCATTTGGAATGCCCGCCTCTTCCAGAACTGTCTAGTTAACCTCTTCTCCTCCTGAGATTCAGCTCTAGCATCACTTCCTCATGAACTCTTTGGGTACCAGGTATCTCTCACCTGTAATACATAGCACAGAGGCTCCATTATATCTCAGAATGTGATGCTTTCTTAATACCCATCTTCCCCACCTGCTTTAGGCAATTGTTACATTCCTCTCATCCAATAGCTGCTCAATAAATACTTGCATCCATAGAAATACATATATATTCAACTAGTCATTGGTTTTACAAGCCTATTAGAATATTCAGGTCTACAGTAGGCAAAAATTATTACTTCTGCCAATTCTGTGCTAGGCATTGAACGTGTTCCTTGTGTCCTATAGTTAGTCTTGGAATGAGTCTATAAGTTAGCAGTCATCTCATTTTCTAAATGAACAGTGGCTTGGATAATTAATTCTGCTGGAGGTCATTGAATTGTTAAATAGCAAAACTTTAACTTAAAACTATACATGTCAAAACTCATATTAAAACTATCTCAGAATGACAAAGGAGAGGCAAATACATTATGATCTATAATCATTTTGAATGTACATGATAAACATAAGACTGACTAAATGATGTTATACCTTTAAATCCATGCTCATTAAACTAGATTTCTCAGTGGCATCTTCACCACAGTAAGTTCATTATCGGGCACAAGGCCAGCCATGTAGGATATGTTCAGTATAATCTGTTGAATGTATTTAAACTTAAAGCAACATTCCTGACATTCAAATAAAATAAAAAGTCAGAGCAAGCAAATAAATAAATAAATAGGAAAGGGGGGCTGGAGAGATGACTCGGTGGTTAGGAGCACTGGCTGCTCTTCCAGAGGACACAGGTCCTGTTCCAACACCCACACTGTAATAGAAAGAGAGAGAGACAGAGACAGAGACAGAGAGAGAGGGGAAGGAAAAGAGGAGGGGGAAAGGGAAAGGGGGAAGGAGGGAGGGAGGGAAGCAGGCAGGAAGGAGAAAACAATTTAAATTGAAAAAAAGAAACAGGAAAGAGACAGAGTAGACAAATATGTCACCTGCCCATGGTGTGCTACAGCCATTTTAGATATGTTTTAAATGCTTTCACTTAGGATGGTATCTTGTGTATACCAATGTACCTACAATAACACTATGGCGTCATTGTTTCCTTCCTGTTTTGCTTATGAGAACCTGATACTCAGAAACAGTGTGAGCTCAGGGCCTAAGCTACACCTTAAGCTGCAGTTCCTCATACTACATTGTGGCTCACATCAATATAGTTATGTTAAGCGTGACTGGAAGAAACACCACAGAAGCCCTTCCAGGAGAGCCTCAGCGCTCCCTGCAAAGCTTCTAGGAAGCTGCTAGCATGTGTCACCTTGCTCAGAAACCTGTTCTCCTGACTGACGGGAGTGGAAGACAAACCACATGCCTCCTCACTTCCAATTTTGGTGTCAGTTATTTGCGCATGCAACTATCTCGTGGCTCTTAATCTGAAAGTCACTGAGGAAAAATAAAACTGAGGGGAAATGCTTTGTTAAAACAGGAGTACAACCGGGCTTCTGGTTTCTTCCAAATCAATCAATCAACCCTTTGAATTTACTACAGTCCACATACTCTGCAGTGATACACCGAAAAAGTAACAAATGGTAATTTCCATGGAAATGACTAAGAATAATGAATGGCTAGAGAAAATGGAAACAATGGCTGGAATCCCATTATGATGCCAAACGACACAGTTTATAAAATGTAGAACAACAGGAAACTCAACCTCATATTGGCTGACTACTCCAGCTTTCAAGGCAGTGTTGAATTCTCTACAATGCAGAGACCGTAAAGAATCTTTCTATATGTTGGAAGCATTTAAATGAATGGCACCATCTCCTCAATAGTGTCTGTCCAATCATTAACTCATTTATTCTTGTGACAACTTTTCTCTTCATGAAAAATTTCTCTGTATACTCCCTAATCTGCCCATCACAATCATCACATGAGTAGGTACATTGATGTGTCTGAGTGTTCAGGTAGGTGTGTGTGTGTGTGTGTGTGTGTGTGTGTGTGTGTGTGTGTGTAAGGTCGGAGGCCAGAAGTCAACCTTGGGTGTCATTCCTCAGGCCTCATCTACCTTGCTTTTCTGATGCAGCATCAATTACTGACCTGGAGCTCACCTAGAAGGTTAGGCTGGCTTCCAAGCAAGTCCCAGGAAAACTCTTGTCCTGCCTTCCTGACTCTGGGATAACAAGCACATACCCATTTCTGCCTCCTGCTAACACGCGGAGTCCAGCTCACTAGTGGCTCCTTTACAGCAGTAAACATGAAATAATTATCCAAGAAAAAGTTGCAAGGAGTCTGTGAGTGCCTGGTGGCCATCTCTGAGGCCCACAAGCCTGCAATGAGGAGTCTTCAGAGGCTGAACTGAAGAGCTAATGGTAATGATGGAAAGTACTTAGAGCAGTGTGCAGCAGCAGAATGTACCCAACATCTAAGGAGTCCATCCATTCCTATCTCTTTCTTCTTTTCAATGTATTCTAGTTCACAGCCAGCTTTTAATGACATACAATCATTTTTAAGAAAATGAAATGGCTTTGGCTCCTTAGGTCTGTCTTGCCTGGCAGAGGTACTCAAAGGGTGAGGCCTGGATGCCTGACTGGGTCAAAGAGCCAGGCTGAAGGAGTGGGTGATAAGAGCTGGCTGTTTGCCACTGTCACTGACTGAAAGTCCCTACCTCCTATCTTGTTGTAATAGTTAATTTTCTATTGCTGTAATAAAATACCATATCCAATGCAAATTACAAAAGAACACACTGATTTGGGTTTGCAGTTTCAGGTTAGAGTCCATGAGGGTGGAGCAAAGACATGGCAGGCAGCAGGAACAGCTGAGAGCTCACATCTTGATCCACCAGCAGGAGACAGAGAGCACACTGGGAATGGCATGAGCCCTTGGAAACCTCAAGCCTGCCACCAGTGATACCTCTTCCAATAAGGCTACACCTCCTAATCAAACAGTTCACCAACTGGGGACCAAGAATTCACTCTCACCCGGACCACCACACTTGTCCAGGTCCCTCTGGGAGGACCAGGTCTGATCTGTCTCATATCTCATCATGTCTCTCTCATCAGCTGCATGGTTCTGACATGCAGACACTATTCGTCAGGTGGTGCTTGGCCAAGCTGATATCTTTCTCTGCCTTTCCTACATTTGAAGATCTACCTCTTCAGGGCCCAGACCTGATTATGGGATAGATTTTGCCTTGGATTCTCCTTCATTTTCATTAGGTCTTCCCTCATTGCACCCCTCGATACCCAGCACCCAACCTTGTGCTCTCCACCCCTGCTGACTACAGAAGGCAGCTTAAGTAGGAGGGGCAGGACCATGTGGCCATGTGTTCTGAGAGGTCATCAGCTCCAGCTGCTGCTCACCTATCACCAGCTGTTTCCCCCCACTTATTAATCTTACCTCTGTGCCTTGGCCACCAGATCTACACTCCTTCCTAAAGCCCACCCCCCCCCCCGTGAGCTTCATACCTGCCTTTGGTGACGTGTGGCACAGGAACTGAGAGAAGAGCAGATAGAGTGGCCATGGGTCTGGTCCCTTGATTGGGGTCTCAAGAAATCTGATCTGCAGTTATCTGGCAGAGGTATGCCTACTGGTGTGGGTTCATCTGCTATGGGCCCAGCCTTCTTAGTGACCTAGAGCTTTCTGAACACCCTGGCAAAGGTTTGTGCTTCCCCTGATATTGATGCTGAAGTCAGAGGTTGTTTTCACTGTAGTTCTGCTACCTACACCAGGAGAATCGCCAGGTTATCCACTAAAGCCTGTATATGTAACTTAACATCTGTTATGGCTCTTTTCTAACAAACACTTGTTAAATGTACACATACACTAACATGCCCAGAGCTGTCAGATAGTCTTCACGATGCTGCCTATACTAACAGAGAAGATAAAAATAAAATTAGTTAAGGATAATGGCAACAAAAAAAAAAAAAAAAAAAAAGAATAATGGCAATGATCATTTTGGCCAATCTCAATCTCAGCCCTAATCCGCATGAACCTGTACAGAGTATTATTAGCCCACTAGTTTTCTCTTCCTAGGAGACAAGTAACATCAGGCACCCCCTCAGGGCTTGCCTGTCTCCCATGACCAATCAGAAAAATCTTGTGATCTAGAAAGTACATAAAGAAGAACGAAAGGGAGAGCAGCATTCAGAGATCAGCACTGATTCCAGCATCTTACGTTATAATTAAGGTGATCTCTGCGCACTCCCTTCTTGAGATGGTCACACCATGTAGCCACAATGAGTTAGAACTCCTGACCCTCCTGACCCTCCTGCCTCAGTCTCCCAAGTGCTGAGGTTACAGGAGGAACCTTGACAGCTTAAGGATTCCCTTGAACATTGCAAATTCAAAAGGGTGTTAGATAAACCATACCCTGTTAATTTCACTGGGTAACTGGAAAGCAAACAAACAAGACAAAATATGTCTCCAGTAAAACATCACAGCTTAGGTTGGTAAAGGGTGTTTTGTTCTTTTAAAGCCAGTGGAAGGACTCAAGAGATGGCTCAACTGTTAGTGCATGTACTGCTCTTGCAGAGGCCCTGAGGTTGATTCCCAGCACCCACATCAGGTAGCTCACCATTGCCTGTAACTCCAGCTACAGGGGAGTCTAATGTCCCCTTCTCGCCTCCATAGACACCTTCATTTACATGCACACACTTACACATGGACATACATATAATTAAAAATAAATAAGTCTTTTTAAAAAACCAATGAATTATTACTTAGTTATTTTTTTATTGCTGTCATAAACACCATGACCAAGGCAACTGGTAGAAGAAAGGGCTTATTTGGGGCTTTTGCTTTCCGAAGACTAGGAGCCCATCACCACCCCAGTGGAGGGGCACCCCAGCAGGCAGGTGTAGCAACTGGAGCTGGACGCTGGAAGCTGAGAGCCAAACAGAAAGCAGAGCAACTAGGGAGTGACACAAGTCTTTAAAACCTAAAACCCTTCCCCAGCGAGAAACTTCCTCAAGCAAGGCCACACCTCCTAAATGTCCCTAAACAATTTGCCACCAACTAGGGACCAAGTGTTCAAATGCCAAAGCCTATGGGAGGACATTCTTATTCAAATCACCACAATTACTACCTTTTACAGAGAAAATTAAAACGGCCCAGTGGCTCAGTTACACCAATTTCACATTGACCTTCCAGCTGATTCTTCATCTGAACTAAAGAACATAAACATGATACGCTCTTGTTTTTTGGAAGTGAGGGGATGCTTGCCTCCCTCAGTTTGACTTGGCAGCCTGAAGTTCCCCCAAGGCCCTTTGAACGGGATTGTTCTTGGACCACATGTATTTTTTATACATTTAGAGAATTGGAATTGCTACTCCAAAGAAAAGGAAGATTAATTCTGGCTGAAAGAACAAACCTAGTAGAATGGAAAGGAGGGAGTGAGAAATGGAAGCTGCCACTCTGAGCACACACAGGCCTTCTTCCCTGGACACTTTACAAAAGCTCTTTAACATGTTCTGTGGGACGGCCAGCCCCGGGCACCCAACCACAGACCTAGAGATAAATCACAGAGCAACAGAGGCCATGTTCTTGGGAACAGTGATTTTTTATTTAGTGCTCTGAATTAAGTTTTTATATTTCTCGAGAGTATGTTGTTGTCTGTAAACCTAAGTAAAAAATTCTTTTTCTTAGCAATCTTCTGCCCCTCAGTTCCTGAAAGAGGTCCAGAAGGAAGCCAGTCTGGCTGCTCCCAGGGAGGATTATGAGGAATTCACCTCATGCCAATGCTTGGACTATGATTTTATCTGACCCTTACACCAGGCCTCCACAGGAAGCAGCAGGCTGATGCTACCTACCTTCAGTCGGTAGTTTAACATATGTCTGTTATGTATATATTGTCTGTCAAGCTACGTAATCTTTGCTCGAGATAATACGGTGATTATCTAGATGTGTCCCTAGTTCCCTTAGGGCTCACACTTCTTGAGAAAGGGAGATGAAGGAGAAGATGATTTTCATGAGAGATAGAAACGTTAGGGGAGACCTGCATTAGAGAGGAGGCCGGCCCAACGGCAGCTGTCCCCCTCCTGGGTAGCTCCAGTTTGTCCTCCTGTCCCCTCCAGCCTCTATCCCCGCATTGCTGTCCTCAGAGTTTCACCTTCCCTCCCAGCCGCCCACCTCTGGTTCCTAGGTGCTCTCTCGCGAGCGGCCCAGGCCAACGGCAGGACTGCCTTGCTCTCTCCTTCCTCCTACTGGCTTGGGCAACCCTACTGCCACCGCCTCCCGCTATGGGCAACGAAGCTAGCTTCCATTCCGAGATGGGCAGTAACTTCGAGCAAGATGAGATTAGAAGGCTGTGCAGAAGCTTCAGGAAGTTGGACGTGGACAAATCCGGCTCCCTGAGCAGAGACGAGTTCATGTCGCTGCCTGAGCTGAAACAGAACCCACTGGTGACTCGAGTGATCGACATCTTCGACACGGACGGCAATGGGGAAGTGGACTTCCACGAGTTTGTCCAGGGCACCTCGCAGTTCAGCGTCAAGGGCGACGAAGAGCAGAAGTTAAGGTTCGCCTTCAGAATCTATGACATGGACAAAGATGGCTACATCTCCAACGGGGAGCTCTTCCAGGTGCTGAAGATGATGGTGGGTAACAACCTCAAGGATTGGCAGCTGCAGCAGCTGGTGGACAAAACCATCTTGGTTGTGGATAAGGATGGCGATGGCCGGATATCCTTTCAAGAGTTCTGTGATGTGGTCAGAGGCATGGAGATCCACAAGAAGTTGGTCGTGCCTATGTGAGTTTTGTGGGGTTTTTTATTCGTCTGTTTGATTTGGTTTGGTTTCTCTAAAGGCTCCACTCAACATACTTAGCTTTCTTCTCTCATTCAAGATATCCAGCTACTGTCTCTCGGGCTAATCCAGAAGTGTTTCTCTCTGCCTCTACCATATCTATACAGTGTCATTGATTCAACCTCAATGACGATGACTACAGACAAGGGGAGGAAGCAGGGAGGGAAATCAGAAATTGAAATAATTCTCATAAATGCCTTTTTCTTTGTTTTAGAGATCACGGTCAAGAAGACTAAAAGCTTAAAAATAAGAAAATGTACATCTTTGCCTTTCTTTCTCAAGGTTGTATATATGGGAGAAGACTACAGTTCTCACAGAGTGTTAGGCACTCTTTTCATTTACTTGTGGCATTCAGATTTTTAACAAATTGTTAACTTCCTATTGTAACAACTAGCAAAAATATATTTATCTTTGCTTAGTATCCTTTAGTCACTCTCTGGGCACAAATACCCGAATAACAGGATGCACCTGACTCCCCATGGTCATCCAGAAACCCCTGAGCATGTTTGAGGGATAGAAGTCTGAATGGAGAGATTCTGTCATGGTGCTGTAGCCTATCAGAAAGTAGTCTCAGAGTTTATGTGCCAACAGCTAAACCTGGACCAAATGGCCAGCCCACCAATCTCAGTACAACAGGTTTTCAGCCTTATAGGTTCTGAAAAAGCAGTGTTTGGGTCAAATAGGGCATCCTCTGTTGCACGAATCTTAAAAGTTCTTATTAATAAAAACAAACCTGGAGCCAGGTATTGGGGTGAATGCTGGAAGATCAGAGAAGCAGAACAAGCCACAGCTCCCTCACCTCTCCAATTCCTCAGCTGATCCAGTTTCCTCAGACTGGAAGCCTCTGAGTCCTCATCCAGAATGAATCTCAGCTGAACTGCTGCTCAAAAGCCTAAAAGCTTAACCAGGCCAAAAGTTTCTAGTTCCTGGTTTTCACTCCTTATATACCTTTCTGCTTTCTGACATCACTTCCTGGGATTAAAGGCTCACTTCTTGGGATAAAGGCGTGAGTCACCATGCTTGGCTGTTTCCAGTGTAGCCTTAAACTCGCAGAGATCCACGTGGATCTCTGCCTCCCAAGTGATAGGATTAAAGGTGTGAGTGCCACCATTTTCTCACCTCTATATTGGCTGTTCTGTTATCTGACCCCAGATACGTTTATTAGGGTGCACAATATTTTGGGGAACACAATACCACCACAATCCTCCCCAGCAAGAGCCCTTTCATCCCACACCCAAACTCACCCAGCTGGGGAGAATGAGATAGAGTCAGTTTTCCCCAAAGGCAAAATCAGCAGATTCAGGCTGAGGTGGCCTTTCCCAGGACACTGAAATGATATTGTTCTGGGTGATGAGTGGTACAAAGACTGGCAAACATAATGAAAGCTGGTAACACTGGCTCAGCTTGCTTCTGAGAACCTGATCTGGTCCCCAGCAGAGAAGCCAACAGTTGTCTTATCTCAGGAAAGTTTCTCCTCCACTGTAACATTCAACTTAGAGTTCCTCGTGCCCAAATAACTAGTTGAGGATCCTAGGATGTGCTGGCACTTGATTCTAGACAAGATCTAATGTTACACACCTTCTTCTGCAATTCACATAGGGCCTGTTGGTGGCCTAGGATCAGCAATGGGAGATAGGACTTTGTGGAAAGGAACAAGCTCTGTTCTGTTTTGGAGTTGGGTTAACACTACTATTTGTCCCCACAAATGTCATTAGCTCCCTGTAGCCCCTTATACTATTGTCAGTTCACAGAGTACAAGGTGTCCTTGGAAGGGCAAGTTCAGCCCATGCCCCAGCAGCTGCCACTTCACAGGTTACTCCCCGTAATGAGTCACCTGACACTCAAAATACTGTAATAATGAAATAAACTCTTCCTACACTTACCCAGTCGAGAGACACCACTTAACCATTTCTAGATTTATTGTTAAATTTTGAAGAAGCTGCCAATTAGTCTTGGGAGGTAGGAATCCACAGATTTCATTGCTGGCAAGGTGCCCATCTAGCCCAAGGCATACTGCAACACTTTTCATTTTATACTTGGAAACCACAAGGAATAGGAATTCCTGACTATAATTCCTTTTCCATCAAAAAAATATATATTGAGATTGTGCAAATAGTGTCATCCCTGTAGCATTGGAGTCAAACCCATTTCACAACAGTTAAGACTATTTGAGACCCAAACACCCCAGGGTACGGATTCAGAACAGTGTCACCACAGCCGCTTATTAGCTGGGTAAGTATGAGCAACCTAGCTTCTGTGTCTTTCCATCCACATTTACTTTGAAGATTCAAAGAGATGAAGTACGCAAAGTGTTTACTAGCTTCCTTCCCTTCCCCTCTCTCCCTTCTGTATGATCGGTGTGGGAAGGGTACTGGCGTCCTTTGCATCCTCACTTTCTGACACTTTGCCACAACCACTCTAAAATTAGCTGGACATCTACATAATTTGGGCCCAGAAAGAACATGATAGGAATAGATGCCAAGGCAAATCACACCACATATTTCTCAACTTGAGACCCAGAACACACTTGACATATCCGACTTTGAGAGGAAATGTTAGTAAGAACGGTGAGCATAACCCAAGAAGATCTCCTGAGAACAGATGTTATTGCTCTGGAAATATACTCTTTCAAATGGGAAAAATTCAAAATTACGACCAAGGATTTTATTCGGTTAACTTCATATTTAACAAGGAAACTCTTTTGGAGTAGCTGGATTAAGCTCATTGTTCAACCAATCTACATATCATAACTGCCCAAAGCTTTGTGGCAATATCCTTGAACTGACTTCTTGTTTCTGGTTTTAGAACAGAAAAGATCTGGCTAGATATTTGAGGAAATGGAACATATTTACTTGCAAGCTAGAATGCTTTTTTCTTCTCTTAGTTAACTGCCAGTTTCTCAAAAAAAAAAAAAAAACAATAGTTCCATGTAACTATTGGCAATAACAATTGGTGCGGAGGGGGTAATCAGCTCCTAACTTCTATTATATCATCTGATGAGTACTGAGGTGGTGCTACCACTGCAGCCTTACAAATGACAAGAGCAATCTTGTCCAAGGACATGAGACTGGAAAGAAGAAAGGAAAGACCCAAGACCATAAAGACCACGGTTTCTTTATCCCATATTAAATCCCTCTTGTTCTTAGGGTTACTATGTTCACTTGTCTCAAATTATTCATAATAATCTTATTAATATAGTCTGGTCAATCCAATTTCCACAAGAGGAGAAACCAAGAACTAACGAACTAATTACCTGTCAAGGTGCAAGAGGCCCAGACCTCTTCAGTTTTATGCATTACAGAGAAACAGCCATATTTTAAAAATGTGTGTATATACACACATGTGTGCAAGTGTACGAGCACAAGTGTGCACATATATGTGAGGACAAGTCCACCCTGGGTGTTGTTACCAGGGACCATTTTAAGAGAGAGTATCTTACTGGGACTGGGATCACTATTGCAATTAGGCTGGCTGGTCAGTGACTCCATCTTCTCTACTCTGGGATTACAAGCATGCACCACCATGCCCAGCTTTTTAACATTCCAAAAATTGAACTCAGGTCAATTACTAAAGTATCACTGCAGCCCCTGGAGACAGCTTTAAACCACCTTCCACTTTCATCTTAGCTTGAGAAACAAGTGACCATATTTAAATTAAACTGATAACAGCAATATGCTCCAAGGTTACACACATTAGTAACAACACATTGTTATGATTCTATGTTAATGGAGTGTGTCTGCTTTCTACCATATGTTATAATTTCCAAGCCACTAGATAGATAGGTGCCCTTTTTGAAACAGGGAAAACAGTGGCCTCAGCACAATTGGTTTGTATTTCAAGTCAATCGTGCTTTAGAAATATCATAAAGGTGTAGGAGTGTAGCTAATAGTCTGAGAATTAGACTGGATATTTGGGAGTGGCTGAGAGGGTCGGATAGTAAGCATAGGACCCAGGCTCTCATACATACTAGGCAAGCATTCAACCATTATGCTTTATCCCTGGAACCTGGAATCCTTTGCAGGATTACCTATGCTAGCCAATGACTATGACTTAGAAACTATGTCACAATACCTTTAAATGATTTATAATGAAAAATAGCAGTGCATAGACACAACAGCAAAGCTATGTAGATGGGAGGATATTCTCTGGCAGTTCACAGGCTACATCTAGTCCACAAATAGGCATTTTTGTTGTTGATAACAGCAGTTTTAAAAGATGGTTTTGCTGTTGCTTTTTAAAACCCAACAATTGCCTGCCACGGCGATGCATTCCTTTGATCCTAGCATATGAAGAACACATACACACACAATCCAAGGATTTTAAATAAAATTGAAAGTTTAGCTTAAAGGAATGCAGTCCATCCTAAGATGGAAGTGACCTTTTAGGGTATAAGCCTCTGCAGTATTGGGACTAAATTGAAAGTCTTGAAGAAATCTTAACATGCCCCCTCCATTCCCTAGCATAAAAACTCAAGATGGACTGAAGAGATTAGCATTCTCCCAAATCACCACTAAACACAAAACATTCTTCTCAAGACAACTGAAACAATGGAAGAATTTAGGGTGGGCAAAATATGCGCATGCAAACTTGCATGACTAAATCCAAAAAAAATAACAGATACTATAGGAAAATTTAAAGTGGAAAAAACATAAAAAGTAAAGAAAGGTCAATAGCTTTTTAAAGTCTCCTGTCTGAAATGCATAGAATAGGGAAAATGCAAACATATGATTTATACAAAAGTCAGGAAAATAAGCATGGAAAAATATTCAGCCATCTAATAGACAGTATTTACAATAATTAAATCAAACTAGACTAAGGGTATAGCCAGTGGTAGAGTGCTTGCACAACACACATTGATGTTAGCACCAGAAAGGAAAAAAGAAAAACAGGAAAAACTAGTTAGGACACAAGATTGGTGAAGTTATGCAGATCTGGAGCTCTGCAGCATCTTGTACCTTTGGTGGCACTGAGACTGGTTTCTGCCATTTTTTAAAGGTCATTTCAGACACCATCAATCACCAAAATAGTTATAGCCACTGGTTTCTGCCATTTTTAAGGGTCATTTCAGACATCATCAATCCCCCAAATAGTTGTAGCCATTGACCTGATAACCACGCCCATAGCAGTATTCACTGCAATAATCCAAAATGATATGTTTAACTAAGACTTTTCTACTGCAGCAATATTTATTACATATAATAAAGTATAATCATAAACAACTAACAGTTTGAGAGTAGTAAATTATAATAAAAGAAGCAATAGACTTAATCGATTGAAGCTAACAGATTTTAGAAATTAATATTAAAGGTGTGTTATTGTTTTTTTGTTTTTAAAAACAGGGTTTCTCTGTGTAGCCCAGGCTGTCCTGGAACTAGCTCTGTAGGCCAGGCTGGTCTCAAACTCACAGATATCTGACTGCCTCCGCCTCCTGAGTGCTGGGATTAAAGGTGTGAGCCACCACTCACTGCCTGGCAAAAGTATTTTAGAAAAGACTTGTTTAAAAGAAAACATAGTGTTTACCACTCTAGAAAATATAGATGCCAATGATCTTAGTTCAGAAGAGAAGGGAGAATTTTAAAGCAATTGTACGAGACCAAGCATGGTAGCTCATATAATCCCAACACTCAGGAGACTGAGGCAGAAGGTTTTCCATGAGTTCGCTGCCAGTTTGAACTATAGTGAGTTCCAAGCCAGCCTAAGCTACAATGTAAGACTCTGTTTCAAAAAAAAAAAGTGTTTGTCCTATATTAAAAGGATACAGTAGTCTCAGATTGAACTGCTTCTAGCTCCTCAGATGGGAGTGGGGCCTCATGAGTTCCTCACTTATCCATGATGGAATATTGTACATTCAGTCTTGTACAGCTAACCATCACTGCCATGTCATGTACAAAACACAGTTTCACAGCACTCCTTCCCATTCTCAGGCCCTTATATTTTTTTCCATTTCCCCTTTTGATATGTTTCCAAAGGTTTGAAAGGGTGAGATACACACACACACACACACACACACACACACACACACACACACACACACATCCCATTTAGGGCTGAACACTCAGTGTTCTCAGCACTTTGACCAATTTTGATTTTGTATTAACCAGCACCCATTACAAACAGAAAGTTCCTTGACCAAGGCTGAAAATCAAAAACATAAATATTATGGTAGTTGATCAACATGCCCATTTAGCAAAATAACAACAGTAGATGCCCTCCTATGGCTTACAACAGCCCAGCCATAGACTTTTGACCAGGTTTACAGTACCAGACATTCTTCGTGTGCAGAAAACTCAAATCCAATTAGAAAAGTTACTCCCATAACAGTCATGCTATTATTGCACCAATGGGCACATCTTGCCTAGCAGATCAGTATTATAGCATTCAGGCTCCAGTCCTTTCTCTCAGTGGCCTGCATAGCACCTTCTAGAACTATCAAAGATAGCCAGCAGGGATTAAGCTTCCAGATCAGCTTCAATTTGATTTCTCTATATTCTGAAACCACACTTTAAAGTGTGTGGTGGATTAGACAATAGGGTCTTACCATCTAGTTCTTATGCGCAACCAAGAGCAATGGCAATGATCTGTATTGTTGGGGATGCCTCTGTGGTTTCCTTTACCAACAACTCAAAGGAATGCATCCCACTCCTGACACTAGGATTTTTACTTACTAGCTTATAGCTTCTGGTAGCAGCATTATCCAACCATGTAGGGTACCTCTATTCAAGGGAGTTTGCTTTTAATGTTAAATGTGATATATTTGGGGATAGCCAAATAGTCTGAGTAGGGAAATGAAGAATAAAGCCATTATTTAAAATTGAAGAATAAAGTTAAGACTCTTGGTAATCATTAGCATATCACTGGCATTTAAAGCCATAAATCTGGATGAAAAATAAGTATAGCAAGGAATGGAAATCATGCCATTAATTACAGTCAGAGAGATGAAGATTTGCAATGGGAACTGAAGTGGAAGCAAGGAAGAGAAGTACCCACAAAACTAAGTATATATCAAAACACATAAATAATAAGGTGACTCACAGTGATTGAAGCAGTTGGACAATAACCTGACCAGAGTGGATCCAAGTCACTAATTGGGAACAATGGATACAGACAACTCTGTAGAGAACCAGAGGAATGAGATAAGGTGGTTGCTGTGTGTTGTAGACAGCCTGTGAATGGGAAGAAGGATTAGTTTCATGGGAGCATTATTAATATATAAGATTTGATTGATGAGTAAAATACTTTCATAGCATTCCTTACTGGGGTCTTAGGAATTACTTTTTTATCAAATCAGTCATCAGCTGCTCTAAGTGTCCCCATACGAACAAGATACAAAACAGAATTTGGGCACCAACAAAATTGGTGATCTTGGTCTCTACATTTCCTGGAAGCATAATGGTCTGGGCAGAAACCACACATTTGATGATTACAGGCATCTTTCTTTATCTGGATCGACTTTGTTCTTAGAAATGTGATGACCAGTGTTTACAAATGGTGTCAGCCTTTTCCATCACTCTCACAGGAAATCACAAACTATATTCCCACTTAATTCAAAACCACAATTGCATTTCCTAATTATCATGAAGATATTCTTAGGCATCTATGCATGTGCATCCCTAACACACAATGTGTGATTGTGGTATCACATTCTACCAAGGATGATTGCATAATCTGAAGCATTTAACATCAGATATTTATTTGTTTGTTTGTTTATTATTCATTTTGAGTGCTAAAGACTGAACCTAGAGAGTACATATGTTAGGCAACTGCTCTACTACTGGGGTGCAAGTGCAAAACAAATGCATAGCACACTGAAAAAGAACATGACTGATTTAGTTTGCCTTACATTGCTATGATAAAACACTGACCAAAACCAAACTAGGGGAGGAAAGGGTTTATTTACTTCATAGTACGGAGGGAAGTCAGAGCAGGAACTCAAGCAGGAGCAGAGGCAGGAAAAACAGAGTATGGTTGCTTACTGATCTATTCTCCATGGCTTCCTCAGCTGGCTTTCTTACACAGCCCACCTGCCCAGCAGTGACCCCGCCCAGAATCAATCGTTAATCAAGACACTGCCTCCACAGACTTTCCCACAGGCCAATGCAGTGGAGACAATTCCTCAACTGAGGTTCCATCAAGTACCTCTACTTTGTATCAAACTGACAAAAACTAACTAGCACAATGACCCAAGGAGAAAAAGGCTGAATTACAGCATCAGCCTTCTATCTTATCACTCAGACTCAGACACAAACATTCAAGTTGATGCTCACAAGCCAAGTATTGTGGATTTCCAATTCCGATGCTGAATTATTTAGTAAAAAAAAAAAAAAAAAAAAAATGGTAAGTTGCTATAGAGAACACATAATGAGAAATCAGATAGCAAAGGATACTTGCAAGAGAGGTTGACAGAAACAGATTTCTGCAGCCTGGTTCCCCCACACATTAGTATGTTGGATTTGGGGAGATATAATTAATCTCTAGGCACCTCAAATGTGAAATGGAGGCAATTAATACTTAAAGGAGTATTATACAGTCATCATATCAATATACACATATAGAATCTAGCATGTCTATGAAATTCCAAGTTTAAAAAAATAAACATAGAGGACAGCCAGGGCTACACAGTGAAAACCTGTCCTGAAAAATCAAAGAAAAAAAAGCAAATAAATAGATCAACATACAGAAATGGAAAGATTGCTTAGTAGTTAAGAGCACTTGTTGGTCTTCCAGGGGCCCCATGTTTAATTTCCAGCACCTATGTGGAAGTTAACAACTGTCTTTAACTCCATTCCAGAGGATCCAACACCCTCTTCTGGCTTCCAGGGACACTTGCATGTGTTGTACAAACATACAAGAAGACAAAACACCCACATATATAAAATAAAATAAAATAATATAAAACCTTTTTGTTAGCCTATTAGTGTGTAGGTATAAAAGAATTTTAAATTAAAAATGTATAAACTCAAGACAGCTTATTAATTATTGGGATAATATAAGAAAAATGAGACTTTGTTATAAACAAGAAAACAGAAGAAAAGCCTATATGTTTAATAGCAAGGTGACCCATTGTGAATTGCATTTTTTTCTTATCTTGACAGTACCTTATTAAAAAAAAATGTGGCTCATTTAGAGCTGAGCTGAGCTGAGCTGAGCTCAGTTAGAGTTTCTGCTCAACATTTGATGATGTGACTGTAGGAACCCAACAGTAATTCTCCATGTTTGCTCTGTATCTCTAGCAGTAATTTATTAAGTACTAATTATCAATGATAATGACACCACTACCCAAGCTTTTAGCATGCCATAAAAAGAACTTTACATAGTATGTTTTCTTATAAAGCTGCAAAACTCCTCACAAAAAGCCAGCAAACGAGGCTCCTTTTCTTCTTCACCACAGCTGCCTCATTTTTGCGGCCTGGTGCAACTTTCTATACCCCACTGGTTTATTTCCAAAACTATTAAATTAAGTCATTGAACTAAATAGTCTCAACATTCCCTGCCAGATCTAACTTCTAGGATTCTTCAACTCATGATCTTTTCTCCTTAAACCTATTCCTTCTCTGCTCCTGAAAGAGGTTCTTTCTTTCATAGCCAACTGATTCACATATCCAACTGTTACAGTTCTTTATTTCTCGGCCTCTAAGAAATGGAAGCATAGTCCAAACTCAAAGCCTTTGAACAACTCCAGGGATGACACACAGGGAGATCCATGTGTGAGCAGCACTCCAGGACTGTGCTCAGCAGCAGCCCCAAGTCACCCAGGGTGTGTCCTTCGTGGTAGGGTATAGTGGTGTTCACCCAGGGAGGAAGGGTCTCTAGCTAAAGTAAGATTGAATCAAAGAGAGCCAATGACTATTGGGCTGCATGTGTCGTGACACGGCCTTTCCTGTCTTATCACAGACCTTGCAAATGGGCATCAAGCATTTCTCTGGACTCTTCGTGCTGCTGTGCATTGGATTTGGTCTCTCCATCCTGACAACCATTGGTGAACACATAGTGTACAGACTGCTGCTACCACGAATCAAAAACAAATCTAAGCTGCAATACTGGCTACACACCAGTCAGGTGAGTTCTGTAGGACTCTTGTTCCAGTGCTCCGGTACTTAAGAATTCTCAGGGAGGGAAAGACCCAGGGAAGTTTGTCAACTGACAAATGGCAAAAAACCAAGAGGGGGATGGTCAAGCACTCAGGGTTATAATTCCCTTTAGCCCACTAACCCATCTACCCATAAATTGAGGACTCACAGGGTCACTTCCTTTCCTGAAACACTACTGCTGCCTATAGAAGACGTAACTGTTTTGAACCCAGTTTCACTTAACAGAGACCATCTGAAGAGATGATGTGAAAAATCCGTTCCCCACAGATTTTTTTTTCCCCTTGCCAAACTGAAAGCCGGTGAGAGTCTCACATTCCCGTTTGCTTTCAGGTGGTCCATCCCATTTCCCTGGTTTGCTTTTCTCTGTCAGGAGTTCTGAGGCTTGCTTGTGTGGGGCCATGTCTCACAGAAGGTTTTTCTCTTATAACACAGACACCGAAATCTAATTTACAAAGATAATTAAAGACCATTTGGACAAACTGCTTCGCACATCTCTACCTGTCTGAAACCAATGTGGACATCCATGCTGCAGTCAGAGGGTGTAGTCGGGATGGAGGGACTAGCAAACTGTAATGGTCTCATCTGACTGTGTAAGGTGGATGAGCCGCCCCACCTCCCCGGTGCGGGCTCCCTTCTGCATCCTGCTACTCCATGACTTGCCTCACCTCTTGAAGGGGAGGCTGGGGTGTTTCTGCTTTTGACATTCACCCATTCTGTTACTCATTGCCTTGCTCTGTGTGTTTTTTTTTTTTCTTTTATTTTGTCATTATTTGTTTTGTTTTTGCCTTTGTTTTCTAGACAGACAACCGATTTTCTCACAGTTGAACCCTATTCTTCATACTTTCTGGGGAGTCATTGGTCTCCTTAAAGTCTGCAGACAAGTGATCTTCTCTGTTGTATGCGAATATAGAGTTAAATTCTCAGGACACCTGCTCCCCTTCCTTGGTTTGGTTGCTTTTGACTCGACTCTGACAACTGTACAAGGCTTCGTACCATACAGGAGTTGTTGGTTTTCACTTCTTTGTATCACAGACCATTTCACCATCCAAAGCATTTCTCCTCCTCCTAGGAATAAGAAGCTATAATTTAGAATCCTTGTTACCTTGTGACAGGTGGCTGAATGTTGACCTAAATTCATGCATGCCTGAAATTTTGGTTAAAGAAGCCAAGTTGTGTAACCACTAGATATAGTCTGTGAAATCCTAAGCAGTGTTGTGTCCCCTGATACACACATTCTAAATGATCTCTATGAATCTGTTCTTCCTACTAGAGATTTCACAGAGCATTAAACACATCATTTGTAGAAGAAAAGCAGCCATGTTTCAAGACAAAACGTGTGGAAAAGAGGTAAGAGGTCAAAGCTGTTGCTAAAGCCCTTGGTAAAATAAAAGTTTAGACATGTGGTGATACTCCATAATCAAAAAGGAAGTTACCTCTAATTAAGTATTCAGACCAAATTTGGGCAATCTGTTGGTAAACAAAATCAATATAAATACAAGGATTTTCAGTTATAATCAAGTAAAACAGAAAATAAACAAATCCATGCATATATATGCACTTGTGTACACTGAAATGCAATATAGGCAAAATATTGACAAGTTTAAAAATGCAGGTATGGACTGCAGAGACTGGCATCTGGGTCCAGTCCTGTCTGCAACATTTAACAATACGTGTTGTTTAACATCTGTTCCCCACACTCCTCATCTATGAAAAGGTTTTAAAAAAGTATCCACTCCCTGGAATTATTATAAGCTATAAATGAAATAGAAAGCTAAACGCTCTGAAAGTAAATCAAATGCCTAGTATTTACTAGCAAGTATCGTATACCAAATACACAGAACCCTCCATTCGTGCATGCAGCATCTTTTTTTTTTTTTTTTCCACCTGGAATGCCTTTTAGGCATGTTTCAATTTCTCACGTCTCCAGCACTCCTGAGAATACGTGAAACATGCTACAGAGATGCCCACTAAGTCCACTTTCTGGCACTCTCACGACTCCCTGAATAAGGCCTTCACAAACAGGAAAAAGAATTAAGTGCCTCAAAGGCCCACACCTTCACTACAGCCAGCCTGTGCATGGCTGTGTCCTCCTCCGAGGTGACTGAAGATGTCAGAAGCACTTTGAGTCTGCTGCTTGTTGGCCTCTGCTGCAACGGCCCGAGGCTCCCCTCCTGGACCTCTCACCTTCCCTGAGACCTCAGACAGGACAATGGCTTTGAGAATTGGTGGCACAAAGCTGGGATTTCTGGGTAGTTGAAAATCTGACACTAACACCTTCATAACAGAAGGAAAATGGTCTACAACAGGATTCTTATCTAGCTTGGATCTCCTCTGTGGCTGTGCTGGTCTCTGGGCTGCATCTAACTTGTCAGAATCATTTACAATCTCTTAAGGCTCCTTTCCAGTCACAGAATGACCTGTCACCTGGCTGTCAGTATGGTATTCCCTTGTCACAGGGCAAGTCTGTTAGTGACAAGCTACAGACTAGCCAGGTCACAGCTGCTCTGTTACCTTAGAGAGATAATTTTCCTATAATTTTTTAATCAGAAAAACACAAGAAGACAGAGCTGTGAAATACTATCTTACAATTACAGAACATTTTTTTTCCAGAAATAGAAACAAGAAGTCCAGTGACTCTGTTCCTTTAATGGTATTCTTATACCTACCTCACCTAAGCTGAGAGCCAAATGCATCTCTTCCCTCAACTTACCCACTTCCTTACAGACTCTCTTACTCTGACGAAGAGCTAGGACAGAATATGTCTTCATCACTGTGACCCAATTAATCCTCAACCTGTCACTAACAGACTTGCATTGTGGCACCACATAGGATACCACAGACTGAGGAGGGCTGTTAGGATTGCTCTGTGACTGGAGAGACTTTAGGAGACCATGGAAATGATTCTGATAAGCCAGCTATGGTCAAGAGAGATGGGACTGGGGCTGCAAGCCATGAAAAAGAGTCTCATGCTGTCTACCTTGTCCTTTTATTGTGGGTGGCCCACAGTTCGTGCAGCAACCTCCCTACAACCCAGACCTGCACCCTTCCAAACTTTGTATGCATTTGAAGTCTCACAGTTATTAGTTTTGAACAGTCCACTGGCATCCTGAGCTTCAATCTTATAAAACTGCTCCAACGAAGCCTGTTTTGCTCATTTTATTGTGAAATACTTCTTCGTTTCATTGGTCATGTTCACTTTTAAGACCAGAGAAGACTTGACCAAAACACAACCTAATTCCTTCTAATTAGTCAATTCCTTGACCAAAATACACACACATACACTCAGTCCTTCTAATTAGACACGTTATCTATTTATGCACCTACCACCTTGCATTCATAGGTATCTCAGAGCCACACATCAATTATCAGAGCACAGTAATGCTAGCAATTAGGATATTATGAAGAAGTCCAGCTTTTGCTTATTTTTCTGTTATATTCCCGCATACATGTCCCAAGCTTTGGATAGCCAGACTGCCTGCCTGATTATTATTATTATTATTATTATTATTATTATTATTATTATGTATCTGATCACTATGGCTACCTGAACAGTCTAATAAAATAGGTAGACAATTCTACTCTAATCATTCTGTAGTACCAGAGTTAGGTTTGCTAACTTGGAAATACCCTTTCTTTCTTCTCTTGAAAGAATCAAATGCAAATGCCCATGCCATTATGACATGACATCCTGCTCTATTCTCCATATTTATTGAATGAATTTGGAGGACTAGAAGAATGGAAGATTAACATGAGCTTGATGGCTTGGAGAAATTCTAGGTCATAGTAATAAGGCAGATTTTAATGCACATTAATGAATATTTCAAGA
Organism: Peromyscus leucopus; assembly: GCF_004664715.2. Lineage (NCBI taxonomy): Eukaryota > Metazoa > Chordata > Mammalia > Rodentia > Cricetidae > Peromyscus > Peromyscus leucopus. Next base: position 71,624,222 of record NC_051064.1, read on the forward strand.
GAGCTTTTATCTGTAATTCATGATTTACTCAGTGGGAAAACTTAAAGGCCAGAAGAAAACATCTAACCATATCATCTCTGATTCCAAGGTCAGGAAAGCAGCTGTAGGTAGAATCTCTGTAGCACTTTCCCCGAGACCATGACATAGGAAAAGGGAGTCTGGTGCTCTCTCAATCTATGAGACTTCAACAAGAGAACTGGTGAGATATAACCAGAGGTTTGGGGTGTTTGTGTTCATGCCCTGGGCAGGTCTAGCTCATAACATTATTTGTTTGAAACTAGACCTATAGAGCAAGGAAAGGGGCCATGGATTAAAAGGGAATGAAGAATTAAACCACCTTGGCAATCTACTTCTGGGCAAAGCCACAGGGAACCATTCTATTAAGTCTTTGTGTTTTGTTCTCAACTATGTAACTCCATCAAGAATGCATTTTCCCTCCCCTTGTCTTTTCCTACTCCAGGGTCTCCACTCCCACTCTCCAGGCAATTAGAAGTCCAGGAATAAAACTGATTTGGTTTTATGGGAACAAAACACAGGGATTTAATAGGGGTTTCCTATGGTGCTGTAGCGCATGGTAAACTGCAAAAGTGGTCATAATCTTCCTCCTACTACTACTCCTTCTCCAGGGTAGAAGGAATCAGCAGTCATATTGCTAAGACTAAGCTGTTCTCACAGTGGGAAACTCTTTTCATTGCATCCAACCATCAAGGTGTACTTTGAAACTTGCCCAGCTCCCTCCCATACCCATCGAGTATCCTACAGTCGTGTCTCCATGATGGTGGCAAGTGGTATATGCAAGCATGAAGGAATTGTAAATCTATTTCTAGCCATCACCACCTCAGTGAGAATCAAGGGTGCTCTTATTTTTGTTTGTTTTTAAGCATCAAATTTGACTTGTCATTCTCAATATGCATAAAATCGCCCCTGTAGTGAGAAACCCTTTGCTAAATCCTTGGTTAATAGGCCTTTATTCTCCCCTGAAGCCCAATATAGCCCAGAATGGATAAAAGTCAGCCATAAAATACTAGCAACCAAAGAACCAGTGCTTAGAGCACTACATCTGAACAAAGATTTCTCACTCTTTTTAATCTCTGTAGCCATGGGATATCTCCAGGCAGCATTGCTTTCTGAGCATTGCTTATAGGTAAGGTATAAAAATGTACCTAGGTGTGGGAAAGATGGCTTAGCAAGGAAGAGTAGCTCAACATGACTGCAGGTGCCTGTGACCCCAGCATTGGGGAGTGGGACAGGCAGATCCTAGCCAAAGTGGTAACTTTGTGGACCCTGTCCAAAGCAATAAACAAAGTGATAGAAGAAAACACAGGATGTCTTTCTGTGGCCTCAACATGTGTTTATCCTGGCAATGAACCCACCTGTGGAGCCTACCATTTCTCTATGGAGGCCATTTCCATCCCCAGGTACTCTGAGGAAGGAGGGAGAAACAAATAGAAACACAGGATAACCTCGGAAGGGGCTGGATCAATATCCACCAGCCATTCTATCTCTTCAAGGGCTTTTTATAGAGCACCAAGGGGAGGAGCAAAAGATCTCCCCCTAGCACAGCCAAGTGCAGACCCTTTCAATCACTTGGTAACCACACACATGGTCAAGCAGGCTTCCAATGCAGCCCTGCTGGGTAAAGCAAGCTCAGATCTAACTAGGAAACCTCTGTGGGCCTCCACACCCACCTACATGTTCTCTCTCTCTCCGTCTCTGTCTCTGTCTGTCTCTGTCTCTGTCTCTCTGTCTCTGTCTGTCTCTGTCTCTCTCTCTTTCACACACACACACACACACACACACACACACACACACACACACACACGGGTATTGGGGGTACTTTAAATAATTCGTAAGACAATGCACTGTAACCAGAAGTGGAGCCTTTCTGTCCCGATTGCCTAGTCCCGAATAAACACACAGAAACTTATATTAATTACAAATGTTTGGCCTATGGCTCAGGCTTATTATTAGTTAGCTCTTACATTTAAATTAACCCATATTTCTTATCTATGCTTTGCCACGTGGTTCATGGCTTGCTACCTTATTTTGTACATGTGTTGCTTTCTTGGCATCAGGTGTCTGTCCAACTCTGCCCTTCTTCCTGTATCTCTGTTTGGCTTTCCTGCCTAGTCTTATTCTGCCTGGCTCTAGGCCAAATCAACCTTTATTATCAACCAATGAGAACAACACACATTCATAGCATACAGGATCCCACAGCAATGCACTATTTCCCATTTCACCAGAAGATATCCAATTCCTGTGTCAAAGCAATATAAGGCTGGGTAAGACCTTCAATTCAGTCCATGGCTCCTCTTTTCCCCATGGTGCTCTAAGCAGGCAGTCCACTCATGGCTTGGTGACTTTATTTCTACCAACATAACTAGTTCTGTTGTTCACATAGAAGATGTGGTTGCAGGACAGACGGGGACTCTGAATTGTCTCTGTTTCCTAGGTCCAACATGGGACCCCAGCAGCTCATGGTGTGGAATACTTCTAATCTGAGTCATGACAACCAACGAAAGTACATCTTTGGTGATGAGGGAGGACAAAACCAGCTGGGTACCCAGACCCACCAGGACATCCCTCTCCCTCCAAGGAGAAGAGAGCTCCCTGCCTCACTGACCACCAATGGGAAAGCCGACCCCCTCAATGTAGCTCGGAACTCAGTGATGCAGGAACTCTCCGAGTTGGAGAAGCAGATCCAAGTGATCCGCCAGGAGCTGCAGTTGGCTGTAAGCAGGAAAACAGAGCTGGAGGAGTATCAAAGGACAAATCGGACTTGTGAATCCTAGGCAGTGCCACTGCCCCCCTTTCTCAGCCCCCGATATTCTGAAGCCCTTGAGGCACTTTGTAAAGCTCTTTTGTATTGACTGACAAGGTGTGGGGTCTGGCAGTGAAGTGTGCTGTCCTCAGCCTAACATGCAGCAGCAGCAGCTCTTCCCACACATGCCCCCAGGTCTCCAGGGTAGGAATCTTTTCCATAGCAGGAACCTAGAGTTAGTCAGGGGTAAAGTCTGTACAAGGAGATCAGTGAGCAGCCAGAGGACTCTGGCTCCTGTCAACCTTTTCACCTGGTGCCACAATACTTCTGGTTTTTAGCCCTTTCTCTGCACTTCAACAAGAGATAAAAAAAAATTGTTGCTCATACCTGTGTCTTACTGGGTTGGTTTTTAATATTATTACAAAATAGAATTATCCAGGTTTGCAGATTTGATACAACTCCCCAATCTAGATTTGATCTTACATTCTGAATAAGCAGGGTAGGAGCCAGGAAAACTGGGGCAGAGCAGATACATTAAAAGAAAAAAAAAATGGAGCTCAGAATTACCACAAGCAAGGGGGGACTGGCTAAGCTAGCACCTGAGTGCTTGAGCAGCTCTGGATCTCTGAGCCCACACCCCAAATAACATTTAGTAGAAACATGTTGACGCACCACTATGAAAAAGAAAGGGAAGCAAGGATTGAGAGCAGAGGGCAGGCAGACAGGGAATTAACAATGCACACGGCGCATTTAAAATAAAGCCCTGGGCCAGAAAGGCAATTTGGCTAAAGAATGAATTGCACTGTACTTCTAAGGTAACTAAGCATCTCCACCATAGCGTGTGCCTTTTATAAAGGAGAGAGAAGCAGAACAAGGCCATGTCCTTAGCAGGAACCTGTGCCTATTCCCTAGTTAATGCCTGTACCAGGGTCTGTGAGCTGACACTGTTAATGGAAATGTTCTTCATACTACATGTGAGGCTGTTTTCAGATTAGGGGTCACCTCTTAGCCTGAGGAACCCCAGAAGCAACCTGGGATTTATGAACATCACAAATGTCAAATACTGGAGTCTGCCCCCATTTCACCATCTCTCATCCTTACACTTAGGGTCTCTTATGAACTGTGGTTGAATTTTAGTCTGATTATCTCCTGGCTCTATATAATGCCCTCAGAAATGGAAGTAATTAACCTAGCTTCCCCTCTGCTTAGGCATCACTTTCTAGTCATACAATTGCTGGCTTGCAGAAAGGAAAAAAACATGAGATCTCTAGACTTCCTATATGCTCCCAAATGTTGGCAAGGTGATCATCTAAGGCCCTCATCAGAGTGCAGATTGCCAAGAGTTATGTTGGGAGGGCCTAGCGGTGGGCTCAGAATCCTAACGCTAGCCAGCACCCCAGAACACACCACAGTCCTAAAGTTACTCTCAGAGAAGCAATGCTCTGGAAGTTTGGCTACCGCCAGGCACATGAGAAGGAAGGAGAGCCTGTCATCTTTTCTTCTTTTACTTCAGCACTCAACTACTTACTGACTGGTATCCACATCCCTACCTTGATACTACGGTTCCATTTAGAAGTAGACTTTTCTCTTGGTAGATGCTGTTTCATCTTCCTTCTCTTGCTTATTCGGTTAATGTCTACAATGAACGCACAACACTGTGCCAAGAAGTGCTCAGATCATTAAATGGGGCTTCCATCATAAAATTCCTCCCACTTTGGGACACGATGTTTGCACTCCTCCAAGAGCTACACAGATCCCTAGATAAAGACAGTGGCCTAAATTGTAATCAAAACATCTGAGCAATGAGTTTAATGACTGGGTAAACCTAGGAGTGCAGGTAAGCTCAGATATTCAAGAGGAGGCAGGGGGGCTGTAAAAACAGATTTCAGCCTCACAGATTGAACACTCCAGTGAGGGGAAATCACTGGAAAACAGAAGAGGACAATGTGCTTTGCAGTGCCCTCCTACCCTCTTGTACTCTCATCCCAGCAGGGCTCAGCTGCCTTTAGCAGGTGCCCTCCCTTAGCCATTGCCACCCATCTGTAACAATGCCCTGGGGACACTGCTCTGAGCATCCCTGGATACCTGCTCAGCATGCAAGGCTGATGGATAGTGTACCTCAATTCACATGACAGTCATGCGCCTGTGGTATATGGACATTTGTGCAACAACTCATATTCCGACTGTACTTGAGAGGCTGGCTATTTAAGGGAACACAGAGGTGAATTCTTTTGTAAAGAATCCTTTTGTAATGCAACCAATTCTCCCTTAAGGTATCTGTTTTGTAAGTTTGGATTTTTGTATATCTCGTTTATCTTAAGCTTCTCTACTGAGGCATTCTGAGTAGTGATCCCATTGCAGAGCATCCTGCCTACCCACAGAGCAGAGAACCCGTGCACACTCTTAAGAGGAGCTACTTGGCCAATACTGTGGCCAGGATGCAACAAGGAGCAACAAGAGTAAAGGAGGCTTACTGCTGTCAGCACTGCTTAAAATGCTTCCAATGTCCTGGGTAAAGAAAAAACATAATTGCTTGTGAAGCAGTTTTCATGATAAATAGCAAAATTTTTAATGGTAGTAATTGAACAGTGTTTTGCAATTTGTGAAACAGTGTGCTGTGTTTTGTACAAAGATTTCACGAAAGGGGGAGTCCTTCCAAACCTTTTGTTCTGCTCCACCTCAGTTCCCTCACCTACCACTCAGGCTCACAGAGGAAAGTTTCCAGGGGTAGGGCTGTTGGAATGAGCTAAAGGACGCTGCCTTGCCATGTGAACTCCCATTTCATGGGATCAGGAAATCCTCTGTTCCCATCAGGTTCAGGTACTGCAACACCTGGAATGTGGCCCATTCTCCAAGGGGGCCTGGAAAGGGAAGCAAACGAAGCATGATTGGGTAAGCTGGTTTGTTTGACTAAGGGTTCCACAGTGTATTTGCCACAAAAGAAAAAGTATTCCTCCAATGATAAAAGCAAGTTAGAACACCTGGGAGTCAACGAGGCAGCCACACAGACCTAAGAAGTTAGGGTAGGTACTATGCCAGAGTTTCCTATTATTCTAAGATTTGCACAAACCCTATTCAGGAATGGCTGCTTCTCTTCCCCCCTGAAATATGTATGGTACGTGGAGCCATACAGGGAACTCCTTGGTGTTGGATCTGCTAGAGCCTTGAGGCATAGTTGAGCACCCCTTTGCGTGGATCAAGAAAGGAAAAGAAACTACTTCAGAGTCTCTTTTCTTCTCAACTCATTTGGAAAGGCAACCCTGAAAATCCACTCAGTCTTCAGCAGAAATTGCTTTCTGGTCATTAAAACCACTCCCCCGCCTGCGTTGTTTTGTTATGCCTTCCTCCCCACCCCACTCTCCCACTCCTGCCCAACTCTCTTGTTTAGTTGTCAATCATTTTATGAAAATGAAGTGCTTCTAAGTATTTCCTTGAGGTCTGTGAACAGTATTTGCCCTGCGTCTTCATTTCAAGTGTGTGTGCAACTGCTCCGCTCCAAGAACTGAACCGCTGTCTTGTGAGCATGACGTGAACAGGCTGTTTTGCTCCAGCCACTTTTCTTGTACAACCACGGGGATGGACTAGATGTCCTCGGGTCTTTTCCATCTTCGGTTTCTATGACTGTGGAATAAATGTTCAGATAGAAACTTGACTTTCAGTTCCGTTGCTGGCATTCTTTGGGGATTCAAATATTAGCAAGACACCAGTCTCTTCCTCACAGGAGACCCATTGATGCAAGACTTGGGTGACTTATACATGTTTCTTTGGTCTAGTCCAAAGCAGCACAAAATATGCTCAGAGAATGCAGCGCCTGGGCTTTGGGAAGCAGACACATCTTTATATGAGAAAGACATTATAAGAAAAAACAAAAACAAAACCACTCTTCACGGGTCTCTAAAAACTGCCCTAATCATCTTCCTTTAGTAATGCAACAAGCGTGACCTAGACAGTTCCCATTTACACATCAATGGCTAAAACACAACAGTGGAAAGGGCAGGTATGGTCTTAGCCTTGGGAGGCCCTCTCTCAATTTGATCTTTCCAGGACTTATAAACATACTATAATAGCCAACATTTATGGGCATTTACTATAAGACATGGGCTCATTTAATCATGTGATTAAATTACAACCATCTGAGACTAAATACTTCAGATATAATCTAGAACAGTCAAACACTACTAGTTTACAGGTAGAAAAAAGTAAGTCAGAGAGATTTGTGATCAGCCCAAGGTCACACAGCTAGCAAGAGTGGCAGAGATTAGTGTGCAAACAGCACAACCACAATACAGTACTGTTAGCATCTTGGCCAGAGCCTGCTTCTCCCTCCTCCAATGGCCCTAACCTGTCTTACTCTGGCCCAAGCCTTGGCTTGACCTCCAGGAGGAAGTTGGAAAGACAACTGCCCTTGCACTGGTTCACCAGACTCAACTGGAGCCACTGGAGCCTCACAAAAATAGTACATCTGAATTTGTTCTGCTCTCCAAGTCCTGCCAAGCATGGGCACAAACAGCTTCCTATCTATCACTCAGCAGCCCTACAGACATGCAGGCGGTTTCCGACAATCCAAGCAATTTCAGCAGCTTGCAAACTTGCCTTCATGAATCTTCTAGCCTGACATATTCTCTACATACATTCTTTTGAAATATCACCAAGTCAAATATCATAAAAACAGGAGCTTACTATAACCTAATAAAACTGCCAACCTCCCCAAGATGTTTTGCATCATTCATTCATTTGTTCTGGGGGTCCAGGTATAGGACAAGCTGATGAAGACAGCAAGGGAACAGGTAATTCTGAACTCAGGGACCCACAGGGCTCAATGGAGTTGCATACGAGATATGCAATCTAGCAACACAATGTGGTATGTATTTTGATAAAGGAATGCACGTCAGGGCCAGGGAGATGATTTAGTGGGAAAAGTAACTGTGGTGCATGCATGAGAATCTGAGTTCAAATCCCCAGAAGCCATGTAAATGCCGGGTGTGGTAGGAGCTATCTGTAATCCCAGTGCTCTTATGGCAAGATGGGAAGCAGAAACAGGAGACTGTGGAAGCTAATATGCCAGGTAGCCTTGCAAATACATGGGAAAACAAGAGACCTGTCTCAAACAAAGTAGAAGGCAACTGTCCTCTAATCTCCACACACAAGTAGTGTCACACACGCACACGCACACACACACACACACACACACACACACACACACGCATTCATCATACACATATTTACCCACAAAACAAATTTTTAAATGTACATCAAGTCCTACAGCAGCAAAGATGACACCTGCTGCACATGCGTGTCATAAATTCAACTTTCCATCATAAATATTTGAAATCTAACGAGTTTACTTCAATATATAAAGAAAAGCACTTTGAAAGAGAGAGAAATGAGGCTTGAGTTCACACCCATGTACAATAAGAGAAACTTCTTGCTTCTATACCTGGACAAAAAAAAGCTAGCAGATGCATGAGAGCTGAATTATTCCGACACCTTTACTGAGCACTACGATGTGCCTCTGCTACATGCTGGGGATTACGTTGTTAAAACACTGCCCTTTCCAAATCCAAATCTCATTGTGAAACAGGTTATAAGACTTTAACAGCTTATGTCAGGAAGGGACCAAAGTTGAGCAGAGAAATCCTTGGAAGGTAAAGCTAAACTTTATTTATCATGGGACAATTAGTATTCCTAACATTTAAGATCTAAATATTTTTTCCAAGCCAAGGATTTCTCACTGTGTAAATTCAATCCAACATACACACAAACCAACAATTTTTTATTTGGTTCCACCCACTTTACACAAGTCAATCATGACTTTAATGACAGTAACTAGTTGCCTTAGTTACTTTTCTACTGCTGTAAGAAAACATGATCAAGGCAACTTTCCAAAAAAAAGCATTTAACTTGGGGCTCATGGTTCAAGAGGTCTAGAGCCCATTACTATCAGATCGAGGAGCATGGCAGCAAGCAAACATGGTACTGGAACAGGAGCTGAGAGCCCACTTCTCAATCCACAAGCATGGCAGAGAGCTAACTAGAAATGGCGCAGGCATTTAAAACTCCAAAATTCACCCCAAGTGACCTTCCTCCCCCAGAAAGGTCACATACCTCCTAATCCTTCCCAAACAATTCAACCAACTGGGAACTCAAATATATGACTCTATGAGGGTCATTCTCATTCATACCACTACACAAGTCAAAGTACTTCTTTAGACCCACTAAGACTTTATCAATCAACTGGTTATCCTCAGGAAAAATAAACAAACAAAACACCCCACAAAAAAATCTTGAACAAAACAAAATGTAAAGGCATTCCAACCAACAAATGACAATGGGAATGAGACTAATATATCACTTCTAAAAACAATAAACATCACCATCCCAGTAGGTCTGGAGGACAAATAATGACTTTATTGTCTTGACACTATCAAATCATGTATCACTCCAATGGTATGCACATTATTCTGTAAGTACAGCATTTCTCTGTCCTGGGAGGACAGGGATAACTAGTGATCTGGACAGAGAAGAAAAAAAAAACAAATTATCCAATAGAAATTCATAAATAATATAAAATCTAGCAGAAGCAGCTCATTACCTTTGAAAAGGACCCCTGTGAGTAGAGATAAACCATATCTATGCCTTCGATTGAGCACACCTGATTTTGGGCAACATCACTAAAATGTTTCTAATAGAAAACAGGGGGAAGGAAAAGGGAGAGAAGGGAGGAGACAAGAGGGAAGGAGAGAGAACTCTCCACAATATCTAACATTTTCTACTTTAAATTGAGAAACTTTGCCATAAAGAAATTACCTTGTAATTTTTCTATGGATCTAGAGCTGTTATTTCTAACTTTAGAAGAATGTCAAATTTTGAAATTCCTCTGAGGATCTGAAGAGCTGTTAAGTCATGTACTTAAAACCAAGACAAAATGTGACATGAAATTCCAGATGTATTCCTAAAATCTATTCACAACCTCCTATTCAGGGAAAGAAAATCTGTGGGGGGGGGGGGGAATCACCATTTTTGGACATTTCCTAAAAATGACTCTGAGAACTCACCTTGTGTTGCCTGGACCTCAATTTCTCACTTAGAGTAGCGTCTTCTTAACCCAGCATTCTATGGAATGAATGCTTCCCTCTACTTCACCCCACAGGCCAATGCCCTCCTGGTACCAAGCAGCTGCACCTCTAAGCCAATTGATATGAAGAGCTAATATTATAAACCACCCACTGCCCAAGTAGTCCAGTTGGTTCCTCGTTGTACTCAAGCTTGCCCTGTAAGTGCCAGCAGCAAGGGGAGCATGTCCTGGTAGCAAATGCAACAGTCATGTCTAGGAGCAGGGCCTAATCCTAACAAGCTGTGTGCTCATAAACATGCATGTATATACGCTTGGCAGCAGAATTAACAGTCCAGTGTCCTCTCTTGATAACCAAGTGAATCTTATACAAACAGATTCCATTTTTAAATCCCTATCACATAATGGTGGGATTCATCACAAGGCCCAATGATGACAGCTGGTGAGGACAGACAGGGAACATGCCCTTGAGCATTATCTAGGCCAGGTACTGACCAGAAGGGAACCACTTTATATAAACCCTTTATCAGGCAGAGAAAACTTCTGCTCTGCTAATTTCTAAAAAACTCAAAGTTCTCACCCAAAGCCCACCAGGGAAACTACTTATCTCCATAGTGAACTGGAGACCTAAGTAGTTTCTCCTGTTGGAGGACATTCAATCACACCGTGAACCCTGAGTTAGCATTTGTACTAATTAAATAAAATTAACCTTGGGTCAGGAGGCTGTGTTAACAACTAGTTGACAGAAAGTAATCATAGAGCATCAGAGGGCATCTAAAGAGATAGAAAGATGCACCAGAAGCAGTAGGGAGGGGTTTTGAGTGGTACAACTTTTGTTTTTTGCTGAGTGGAAGGATGGGCCCTTTTGGGAGATGCCAACAAGGAGAGGTTAGCTAGTTGCTACTCAGCCTCTCTGAGGTAGCAGGTTTTCACCCTAGACTGTGGGGCATTTACCCACCAACCCCACAGCTCCCCAGAGTTTTCTTGAGTGCAAGCAGCAGGAAATATTAAATAGAAGGATTTATTGCGGAGAATATTTTGGAGAGAAACAGACAGAAAATAAAGGATAGCCTGGAAAGGGCCTGGAACCTATTCCAACGGGCCCCGCCTGTCTCTGCCCCAGGGTTTTTATAGAGACGCCAAGGGGTGGAGCAAAAGACCTCCTCCCCCCAGCACAGCCAAGTGCAGACCATCTCAGACACCTGCACTCAGGCCCATGGTCCTAATCATCCTCTATGCGGACCTGCTGGGTAAAGCCACGAGGAACCCCAAGAACGGGCTCCCATACTAGACTTTGAATCTTGAGTCTTATTTATAAATAGAATGATATTTAGTTAAAGCTATCTTTAGCAGCAGCGACAGAGCAGGTGCCCATGGGAACAGAATTCCCGCCAGACAGTGGCCTGAGCAGCCATGCCACTGGTAACTGTAGAGTCACAACAGCTGGCTGAAACAGCAGTAGATTAAGGCACAGCCACTGCGCTGAAGATTAAATAATACTCTTCCTTTTAAGTAGTCAGTATGGACTCAAAACAACTGGGAAGGGAGAAAACTACCTCAATTGATCAAAAAACTAAATATTGGCAACACAGCCACTCTATTAATTTTATTAATTCTGTTCAAAAGAATCCATTTCACTGGGGCATGGTGGCACACATCCCCAATCTTAGCTCCAGCAAGGCTAAGAAAAGGGTAATGTAGTGATTTGAAGCCAGCCTGGGTTACACTGCAGGAGACTCTATCTTAAAATTTTAGTTTTGGAATAGCAGGTATAATAAAATCAACTATTCATAACAACAACAACAAAAAAAAAACACAAACACAAAAATAAATTGAATCCTGCTTTAATTGAAGTATGTAGAATGTATTAAAATCCTACAGAAACATTACTGAGAATCTTCTGGAAAATAGGGATCATGCAATCCCTCTGGAGAGACAGATGAGAGTAATTCATAGCTCACCAACACCTCCCTGCATTCCCAGACTACCCAGATCTCTTCACAATCTCATTCCAGATGCTTCTTCAGTTCTAAATCTGATTTCAGTAAAAAACATAGTTTTGTCATGTTTGATATTATTATGGCCTTAAGAAATTAAAAAACTATTAAGTATCTGAATTCTTAAAACATAAATAACCTTAGCAAGAAATCCAAGTGACCCTAGAAGTCACTTTGGTAGAAGTGGGAAATGGATTGAATTATCCTGGATATAATTTCATTAAGGCTTCAAACTTTCCAGGAGACTATCACAATTATACCATTTTATAACCTAAGTTAAGAAAAGGTTTACTACCCAAATCAACAAGTCTGGGCCCAAAGAAAGCTTATTTCTAAAAGCTTTCTCCTGCATAATAGCATACGTTCACTCTACCTGTATTCTCTCCTCAACGTCAAAACTATCAACCTGACTTCTTCAGGAGGAATGGGCAATCCAAGTTAATAGGAGAGGCCCAAGAGGAAAACGCTGAAAAATCTGAGCGTACACAAACAAGGCTGATGGGAAGACAAACAACAGTGGCGTCTATTTCTTTCTAAAACCCAAGACTGGAGGTCTTTTTCTCTAATGTTCTTTCTCCCGGTACTGTAGAGCAGAGTGTGGACAAGTCCGAGGAGCAAGGGAGTTGGCCAACTGTCAAGGCGAGAAGAGGTAGAGGCCTGGTGATTAATGAGTAAGTGCTTGCCTAGCCAGCTCCTCTGTCTTGACTGTGATCAGCCAATGTAGATGCGATGGAAATCATTGGCACCAAAAGCAGCATTACATTTGGGACACTTGCGCTGGCGGGTGTCATAGCGAGTCTTCACGCACTCAAAGCAGAAAACATGGAAACACTTGGTCAGCACTGCATCCTTTTTCCGCATGTTACAGCAGGGGCAGGTCAGCCGTGCCTAAAAATGAAAATCAGAGTCTGAGGAACCATAAAGCTTATGACTCAAATGCCTATGATAGATAAGCAAATCAACAAGACTGCTGAGCTCTAGGAAAAGAGCATCACTTTCCCCTACAAAAATAAACCACTCTCTGCTTGCCTTCGTATGAAGGTCAGTGACTCCTCTCTCAGTGCTCCAGTAGACCACTGCTGCCTTTGCTTAAAGTCAGTATCTACTGTCTCTGTACATTAGTAGGCCAGTTCAGGCCCTGACAAACACAGATACGACCCAGTCAGTTTTTCTAACCTTGTAGTCCTTTATCTCCTCCATCAGAATCTCATCACACTTGGGCACATTGTCTGGTTTCTTGGTGGTCTCCAGCTTCCTTCGAAGCCTAGATATGTCCTCCTGCAGCAAGACAGTAAACACAGTAGACATATTTCCCAGACCTGCCGTTTTTTGACAGAAGTCATTTCTCCATCTTGACCTTTCTATTGCAGAAACAAAGAACTTCCTGTCCTTTCATGTCCAATTATCTTTAGGAACATAGGAACCTGTAAATGCCTGTTGACAAGATACTTTTGTTTCAGAACAGGCAACCTTAATCCTATCCCCAACTTAGAACTGCACCAATGAGAGCAATCTAGGTCAGGTGAGAACACAACCTGAACTCCAGAGAGCAGGCCACCTCAGTTTGTGGTAACTAACTGATTTTATGGTGAGGGTAGACCTGGATTGAATCACTTACAGACCTATGGAAAAGGACAGGAGCCGTCATAAGAAATAGCTGGCATGAGAAAAAAGAGAAGAAGAACAGCAGTGTGATTTTAACCTTCAACTGAAATTGTATTCCTACTTAACAGTTCACCACTTTACAGATTCCGCAGCTATTTGTTTCACAACTAAGGAACATGGCATGAAGCAGACAATGCCAGTCCCCACAGGCCCTTCAGTCCAGCAGTTCATGGTGTACACCACTCACTGCAGCCCTCAGAAAGCACTGAAAAGGTAAATACAATCAAAGACAACTGCTCTTGCCTGTGCTCGTTTGAAATTGAACAAGTCCTTTTCTTTGGTGACACTGTTCTCCACGATTTCATCCTGAAAGTCATGCAGCTTCTTCTGAGCCAGCTCTAGCTGTGCCTTGAGGTCGTCTGCAAGCTGGGCTGCCTCCATGGCCTACATGGAATGCAGAAACATCATCTTATCCTTCCTTCTTCCAGGGAGGGAAATGACATCCAGAGTGAACTTAAACACTCCAGACAGCTTCTGCTCACTTGTCCCCAAAGCCCACCCGTCATGGCAGGTTACAGAGGCCAGCATACCTTACGCTTATTCATCTCCAAGGCCTGAGTCCTAAGGCCTAGCTCCTTCTCCCCGGTGCCAATATTACTCTGAAGCAGGTGCTCCTTCTCTTCCAGTTTCCTTACCACCTGTAACTGGGCATCCACCTGTGGAGGAGAAAAATCATATTTTAATGTAAGCAGGTAGGAAAATAAATTTAGTTATGTTGTTTACCCACATATCCTCAAAAATTGACTTTTCCCATGAACTTTTCAAAATATATCCAAGATTATGATTACGGAAGGCTTCAACTTTTCATATAAAATAATTTACGATTATTCAGAGTTTGGGAACCTAAATTGCCAAGAATAGATTATATTTAAGGATATTCATCTTCTGTAGCTATACTAATCCTCAAAACATGGCCACTCTAACCAGAATATAAGCACTTGACTCAAACCAAATTTAACTCCATTTCTTTCAGAACAGCTAGAGGTTCTGAATTAGACTTTTTCTTGAAATTAATCCACAAAGTAGAGTCAAACAATCCCAACAGGTAAAAAATAAAATCACACATCCACTTCTGGCCTCTCACTCACAAACTCCCACACCAACATCAGAAGCAACCAGGTCAGAAGAAAACATCAGGTGAGACTCTAGCACACATTTTAACGTGCAGCATTTCTATCACACAAAGAAAAGAAGCGTGACGATCAGTTCTGTGGGTGTCTTACTGCAAGAAGCTCCCTACCTCAACAGAACAAAGAACTCCATTCAGCCCTTACCTGTGTCTTCAGTGTCAACACCTGGTCAGCCAACTCCTCCTTTTCCTCTTTAAGCAACTTATGGATCTGATTGGACTTGATTCGCTCTGACATTAGCTTGAAGTTTGCATCGTCCTTCTCCCGCAACTGCTGCATCAAACGGATGTTCTGCTCCTGCATGTCCTCAAAGGCCTGTCCTGTGACATCCATCTCAGAGAGGAGTGCTTCTTCCTCCTAAAATGAGGGAGTAATTAGCAAATTTGACAATGCCAAAGGATGAGCAGAGGAAAGTAGACCTTCCCTCTATTCACCTGCATTAGTTTTATGTCCATGATCATAAAGTATAAAACCTTTTCTTTTCTAATCACTATATCCCTCGGTCCCAGTCATCAGAGAAAGACAGGTCCTCAGAAAATAATGTCTGAAACAACAGCTAGTCCACTGAAGGTAAAGATAAATTCTCTGCTGTCAGATATACAAAACAAAATAAGGGAAGGATGACAGACAAGAATTTCAATGTAATAACAAAGACACTGATAGAAATTATGAACAACAAAGAGAAGTAGGATTAAAGTCAAACTTCCCTGGCAGTAACTTACCTTTCAGATTTCTACTTCAAATGTTAACAAAGGCATGCCCACCTGCTTGGCCATGGCTAGCTTCTTCTGTAGGTATTCAATCTGCTCCTCCACTGCCCGGATCTTCCTCAAGGCATCCTCATCAGCCATTTTCTTGTTCTCTTTCTTCTCTTTATCCTCCAAATCCTTGAGTCTTTGCCTGAGATCCTCCAACTACAGGAGGAAAAGGATCACGTAAGAAACTAAGAGAAGCCATCAAACACTTCCAAAACTCTATCAACATTATGCACACATGGAAGCCCCACATAAACAAGCAGTACATAATTGTGCAACAGGATAAAAGATAAACTGAGAATAACTCAGTTCAGCACACCACTCAACATCATTCCTGCATGTTATACATCTACAGGCAGAGGCTTTGCCCATTACACATACTTTTCTTTGGAGGTGTTCAAACTGTCTTCTCCTCAAATTTTCAAGAATAAAAACATTTCTCTTGGGATGGACATGACAGTCTACATCTTTAATTCTAGCACTCAGGAGGAAGAGTCAGGTGGATCCCTGAGAGTTTGAAGCCAACCCTGGCCTATATCACGAGTTCTAGGATAGCCAGGGTTTCACAGAGAGACCCTGTCTCAGAAAGCCAAAAACAAACAAACACACAAAAAAAAAAACATTCCTCTCGGGCTGATGGGATGGCTGAGTGGTTAAAAACACTGGTTGATTTTCCTGAGAACCCACGTTCAATTCTCAGCACTGCATGGCAACTCACAACCATCTATAACTCCAATTCTAGGTGCCCTCTTCAGCCCTCCACTGATTATCAGGCACACATGTGATGCACAGACAAGGCAAGGAAAACACCCTTACACACAAAATAATAAAAAATAATTAAAAGGAATAATCCCTCTCAAATGCAACTAGAAAAAGAGAACTACTATAGTAATAACAAAGATAAAGTGGTAATAATTTCTCAGGACCAACCAAGGAAAATTTTAAAAACCTACTCCAAGTTCTTGTAATTCTGACATATTTTATTACCTAGCAGAGAATTTTAAAAACCTGACTTCAGAGAGTCTTTTTGTTTGTTCTGTTGTTTTTGTATTTTGCTTTTTTGAGACAGGGTCTCTCTGTGTAACCCCAGCTGTCCTGGAATTCCCTCCATAGACCAGGCTGGCCTCAAACTCAAACTCAGAGGCCAGCCTGCTTTTGCCTCCTGAGTGCTGGGATTAAAGGCGTGCGCTATCACACCCACAGACAGTCTTTGACAAGGGGGACAAAGTTGCTAAGTTGAACACTAGCGTTAAAGATGAAAGCACAAAGGACAACCCCACAGAGGAAGACTGTCACCAGGATGACAGGTGACAGAAGTCTCCGTTACCTCAGCCTTCGACTTCTTCTCAGCTGCCATTAGCTGCACTTTGTCTCTCTGCTCCTTGGGGGCAGAGCGATACATATCCAGCAGCAGTTTCATCTCCTTCTGGCTCTCTTGTGCTTTCCTACGACAGGGTGGTGGAGGGAAAGGAACAACAGGGAAAGAACAAAGGACATCAGGGCAAGAGCACTGGGATGCAACACGACATTTCACAAAGTTTTCTAGTCTCTATTATTTTCATAAGTGACCAACAGACTTCTGCAACAGAAAAGAAGCCCATACATATGAATCACTTCTCTCTTCAATTCTGCAACATAAAGTTATACAGTAAGTATAACTTCTGACACAGGCACATTTTAGTGGTGCCACTCAGAAACTGAGAGTTAGTAGACAGATCTGGGGTGTATTTAGTCAAATCACTAGGATGATTTTTTTTATAGGGGGAAATGAGTGTACTTAAAAAAAATCAAAAACAAGGAAATTTTGAAAGTTTAAAATAAACTGCTAGTCTCAGGATTGGCAATGACAGTTGTAAACATCAGCTGGAGACTAACACTTCATCTCTTACTAAATTCTTAAGCTTAACGACATGTGAGCTCAAGTACTTTAAGCACAGCGAACACTTAAATTCAAAGTATAAACCATGAAAAATAGAGTCAGAAAAGCCAGTTCCACCAGACATTATTGTTTATGCAGTAGGAAATGAGACAATATGTTATGTCAGGACAAAGATAATGCTGTACTGAGTTAAATCTATCCTTCTGTCTGGATCCTGTAGGAGGAAACTGCCTAAGGAACTCTTGGTTTGAGGCTGGTATACCTTCAAACCAATCACCTGCAAATAAATTAGAGATGTAGGATAATTTAAAATGCAAGTGATGCCAGCAAATTACTCAAACCTAAAAGCAGTAGTCAATTTCCAGTATTCTCTGGTGTGCTACTTCAATGTAGTATCTGTTTTCTTAATATGAACTCATGAGAAGTAAAGGCCTCAACCAGGAGCTCACTGGCTCCTAACCACTCAGCAACACTGTACAATAGCCAGGTAGGCCACCTGGCTACATATCTGATTGAAAGTCAAGACCATATTAATTGTACACTAAGCTACAGCTAAAATACTATGCAATGACTGGTGAGCCATACACCCTAAAGCAAACAGTTCACTCTCAGGTTCGGGCTCTGAATCACAACAAAGTCGCTTACTTGAGTTCAATCTTCAGCTGCTTGATAACATCTGCTTCTTTTTTCCTCCCATCTTCATGCTTCCCTTTTTCTTTATCCTTAGCAGAATCTCTCTCTTTTTCTGACTCTTTCAGTTTCTGTTTCTCTCGTTCTCTCTCCTTTTCCTTTTCTCGTTCTCGTTCTCGCTCTCTTTCTTTCTCCCTCCTTTCTCGTTCTCTCTCTTCTTCATCTCGTTTGGACTTAACTTCACTGGCCTCCTCCTGAGATGCCTTTGATGCTGAAGGATGAGTGGACAGGTCCTCAGAATCTTGCTTTAGCTCTGTGGGTTCATCCTTGGGGTCCTCAGTACTAGACTGAGACTGCAGGAGGGCACTGCCACTGCGCAGCCGCGTCTAGGAGACAAAGCAAGGAAGACACACCTCAGCTCTGTGGAGCAGATTGCTTCCCTCACTCCTAACACCCTCACCATCACCATGGCAAACAATGCTTATTCCACGGTTCCCGGATACCTTGTTCAGGTCGGACTGTGCCTCTCTCAGTTTCCGCTTATACCTCAGGACCTCCCCCTTCAGCTGGTGGTTGTGATTCTGGAGGCTGCTAATGAGATGCCGCATCTCCCGGTTTATGGGACCTGAAAAAACACAGCAGCAATATGAAGAGCCTTGACAAGGGCAAAGGCTCAAGGAGAGAAAGCTCAGAACAAAACAGGAACTTCTGAACAGCAAGGAGAGGTACAAACAAAATGCTCTTTCTCAGAAGATGAAAATCAAATTGCTTGAGTGAATTAAAACAAACACCCAGGCTTTGGGTCAAAATGAATTACAGGATTTGATTCCAGGTACTTCGTTCAGATCTTCTGAGTTTAAGTTAGAATTAACAAATCCAAAAAAAAAAAAAAACCAACTCCTGTTTTATTTCAAAGAAAGAATTTATAACAGACAGAACACAGGTAGAGCAAGAGTGATTTTACCTGCTTGTTCATTGGCAGCAAGGGTTTGCTCAAACTCTATCCTCAGCATTTCATACTCTTTGCGGACCTGGGCCAAGGTATCCTCCAGCTGGATTACTTCAGTTCTCAGCTTCTTATGCAGACTAACCTCATCTCGCTGCAGATAAAGAGCCAAAAAAATTCATATAACTTTACTCTGTCTCCTATATTCAATCTGTAACAATCTAAAAAGATAAAGGGGAAAAAAAAAACTGCTAAGAAAAGAATGCTAACTCTGAAAATCTCCATGTTGATACTTGCAAAACACCAGATGTAATTTAGAAACATGGCTTCAGAACCTGGCAGAACCCTGAAAGAAATGGCACTGAAAGGACATGGCATCTAGCTCTGAGTTTAGAATTCAGATGGAGAACTAACCACAAACTGTCTAGAAGTAAATATAAACTAATTTAATTTATTTAGCCAACATATATGAAAACTCCAACTACTTTAAACGTTACCTTAAGGATTAGAGAAGGCACAAGTTGAACATAAAAATCAAAGTTCTACCTCCACAATAATTTACCTAAATGTGCATGAAATGCCACAAAGGCACAATGTCCATCTGTTCTCCCCACATGTATGAGCTGTAGCCACAGTTTCCTGAAGGCTGGTCACAGGGCACACTTCTACTTCCAGCTACCAACACACTTTTGATCTTTATCATCCACTTCTCCTCAGGAAGACTTCATAGTCAAATCAGATGTTCTGTCTCCTCCATTATTACATCTTTAGATAAATACCACTGAATCGTGCTGCAACCTAATGAGCCCCACTCTCCCAATGGACTGTAAGCTCCACGAGAGCAAGAATTCTGTTGTCTTATACACCCACTGGATGAGTAGGATTTTAATTATACATGGGAGTAAAACCACAAAATTTCTTAGGTGGGCAACCACATAGAGAAAACAAAGTAGGAGAGGGAATGGCTGGCTCAGTGGTAGTGTGCTGGGTCTCATACCCACCACTACAACAAAGAAAAGCTCACTGTTACCTCAATGAGCTCGACCTGGCGTTGGTGAGTTCCCCGGGTGCCATGAAGCAGAGTCCGAGCCTCATCCAAGTGGGCTTTCAACTGCAGACTCTCATTGTACAGGACAGAGAACTGTGACTGCATGCAGCGATATTCCGGGGTCTCCTTAACCACTTCCTCCACCGCACTCCTCAGCTCCACCTTAGGAAAGTCCAAGGGAAAGGTAAGTCAGAATTGTTGCTCAAGTTACAATGGGAAAATATCTTAAACTCACTGATGCCCCATACACTTGAAGCAATTACTCAGACCATTATGATGTCTATACTACCACTTTTGGGTAAAACTCAGTCCCTGCATAAACTAGGTTACCCAGGACTATTTTGATATGTGTTTCACATTGTTTAAATCCCAATCCAAAGAAGCTAGAAGAGCTGCTAAAAGGGTTGCATGAAACTGACCTGACCAGCACATCTGTTCTAAAACACAGCTGAAGACCCCAGTTACTAGCTGTTCTTTTTAACTGTCACAGAAAATATTTCTGATTGGCAGTAAAAAGGTCATGCTTTTCCTCAGCAATCATTTGTTTTAATTTCCCAAGACTTTTAATGAGGTTTTTACTTTCAGTTCAAATATCTTTATTATTTATTAATCAAGAAATAAACTATAAATGACAGGCTATGGATGAAAGAAGGACAAGGAAGACTTCCAGAAGAATTTGTTCTCCTAAAGACTCTGCAAGGGAAAATTCTAATAGGCAGGAATGAACACCAATGGATTACTAACCCTGCATTTACAGGAAACTGAGGAGCCAAATCGGTGACCCTTCTCTGGCAACAAACACCATGTGACCAACACTCCCACACAGCATGCACATTTTCCTGCCATTTATCTTATAAACACTCATTTTTACCCTACTCACCCTGATAACTCTACTGCTCATTTTTTCAACAAATTCTAGGTCAACAGACCTTGATTTAGTCTATGAACCATTACTGATTACTCTAAGTCTGTTTCAGAACAAGACTTGTACAGACAATGTGTACAAAAGCAAGTGAGTACACAGCACACAAACAAGAGCTGCAGGCACGTCTCCCTGGTTTTACTAGGAATATTTAGAACTGCACATAGTTAGGATATACAACATGGTATTCTTTTATACAAGCTCTATGTAAAATAACTACCATTAATCTGCCAGTTACCATTTGTTAGCTCTTTGTATACTGAAAACATTTAAGATCAGCTTTCCAAGCATATTTTAAGTACAAGATACAGAATTATCAAATTCCAGTCACCATTTGGAGGTGAGGCCTCCAGTGTTTACCCAAGCTGCAACTGAAACTTGGGACCATTAATCAGTACCTCTCTAAGATCCTCTCCAATTACCAACATTCTATTTTCTGCTTCTTAAGAGATCCACTTTCTTAGCATCCATATATTTCAAGCAGCATTTATCTGCTATGGGGTATCTTTCTGTATGTTGTGAATACGTGTGGCTCCCGTTGGATAATAAATAAAGCTGCATTAGCCTATGGCAGGGCAGGATGGAGCCAGGCAGGAAAATCCAAGAGATAGTGGAGAAGAAAGGAGAGGGGAAGAGAGGCCAGACCACTGACCAAGGAGAAACATGTAATAGCACAAAGGTAAAGCCACAAAACATGTGGCAATACATAGATTAATAGAAAAGCCACAAAACACGTGACAATACATAGATTAATAGAAAAGGGTTGAGTTAAGTTATAAGAGCTAGCTAGCAAGAAGCTTGAGCCATGGGCTATACAGTTTGTAATTAATATTAAGCACCTGAGTGATTATTTTATAAGTGGCTGTGGGACTGAGGGCAGGAGAGATTTGTCTGAACTGCTGGGCAAAGGAGGACTGGAGAAATTTCTATCTATATTTGTCTGTCTCTGTCTGCCTTATTTCACTTAGCATGTCCCCAGGTTTATCAATGCTACCTCAAATGACTAAATTTCCTTCTTCAAGGCTGAATAACATTCCATTCCATTGTACATCTATACATTTTCTTTGTTCACTCATCTTTGGTTAAATGTACTATTTTTAATGCTACTATAAAATGAGATGATTTCCATAAAGTCTGTTAGTGATTTTACAGTCTGCAACTTTACTGAACTCATTTCTAGTTCTCAAGGGTCTCTACAGTCTCTGTGTGTAAGAACATCACACCTGCATGTGTGTAAGAACATCACACCTGCATGTATGTAAGATCATCACACCTGCATGTGTGTAAGATCATCACACCTGCATGTGTGTAAGAACATCACACCTGCATGTGTGTAAGAACATCACACCTGCATGTGTGTAAGATCATCACACCTGCATGTGTGTAAGATCATCACACCTGCATGTGTGTAAGAACATCACACCTGCATGTGTGTAAGATCATCACACCTGCATGTGTGTAAGAACATCACACCTGCATGTGTGTAAGAACACCATACCTGTAGACAGAGACAGCTGTACTTCTTCCTCTCCAATCTTTCCAATCTGGATGATACTGACCAGAAAGGCAAGAATGGACATCCTAAACCTTAAAATTCTTCACAGGGCATGTAAGCAGTGGGCAGGTCACAAATGGCCTTTGCCATGTTAAGGTATACTTCGCTACACCTAATTTGTTGAGCTGTATCCTGGAAGAGGCTGCATTTTGTCCATATTCTTCTTGTCCCTCATAAAGTATGCAGGTTCACATGCTGATGAACAAAGCATTTGTTCGCTCTCACCCTTCAGAGCTAGGCCTCCTACCTTCAACTTTTCATTCTGTGTAGTGACCTCTTCAAAGTCTTGGCGAAGTTTCTCCAGCTCACAATGTCGGTTCTGAGCTAACTCTTTGTTCTCCTCAAGCTCTGCATTCATTTCCTCAAACTGGAAAGGATCAGGAAAACAGCAGATGAGAACGAGGAGAAAGGACTCCTCAGACATCCCACTTCATGCTTCCCATGTTCACTGTTCCACTCCTGCCTGGGAACCAATCCCAGTACCTAGGCACAAGGCCTGTTCCCAATGAAACACCATGTACCAGGTTGGGCAGACTCTACCTTCCGGGCATTGATGGTGATTGTTCCTCCATAGAGACTGCTCCCCGCTCCATATACCTTATAGCCTTTTGAATTCACCTACAGAGAACAGAGAGACCAGAAAACTTCAGGTGCATGGGAAAGATAAGTCCTCAAAAAAAAGATTGTGTTTGCAGTGGATGCTAGTTACTACAGACATACAACTGCTCAAAGTACTGAGAACAAGTGACAATCAAGTGCTCAGCCAAAAATAGGACAGCACACACACACACACACACACACACACACACACACACACACACTCAGCACTCAGGGAAGATTATTAAAGGCTAGAAGGAAGGGAGGACTACTGTGAAACAATGTCTCCTGGACATGTCAGGGTTGTACTCATGAACTCACAGCAGCTATGGCTGTCAGCACAAGATCAAACTAACCAATATACTAGCATTGAAGGGGAAAGAGGTTGCCTTACCCTAAGCTGAAGCGCTACTGGCACGTGACAGCGGCTAAGGGAAGGAAAGTCATTTTTCTCTGGGGATGCAGCCCCTGGTGTGTTGCCCACCCATGAGCATATAGCAGTCCTAATAGGGCTCAGTGGGTTATTTTCAAAAAATGAAGTTTGGAAGGGAGCCTATGGAAAGGGGTTCTAGAATTGGATGGAGGATGGATAGGATCAAAAAATATTGTATACATGTATAAAAGTCTCAAAGAAAAAAAGAAAGACTATTATCTTGTGGGGGAAAAAGTCAGAGGCTGGAGAGATAATGGCTGAGCAGCTAAAGACTCTTGTGCTCTTGCAGAGAAGCCCAGCTGGGAAGCTCCCTGCATCCACACTTGCAGACTCAAGCCCATGTAACACCAGCTCCGGGGGACCCACTGCCCTCTTCTGGCCTCCACAATCACCTGCACACATATGGAATATATTCCCTTTCTCTCTCACACACATGCACATACATAAATAAAAATACATTCGTAAATAATTTTAAAAGCCTTTATAAAACAGCACTGACCCGTTCTAAGACTTCAGCCAAATGTCGGTTGAGCCGCTGTTCTCTCTTTCGGATTTTGTCAATGTCCCACTGCAGGTCATCAATCATGGACTCCAAGACAGACACTCTTGACTCAGCTGTCTCTACTTTAGCCTGCAGCTTACAGAACTACGTCCCAAAGACAGGCATTCAGAAACAACAACAAAAAGATCAAGTCAAAAAAGTTCCAAATTCCACAAAACTAGCCCTTGCATACACAATTTTAGAAAAAAAATTATCCAAGTATAAAAATAAAGTCATAGATTCAGGTAAAGAGTTGTGACACTGCTACAATCACAAAAACAAACAACTGCTAAGAACTTTCACACAAAGACAAGGCTAGTAATCTCTTGAAATCCCATGAAAAACATCATTTCCCTAGACAGACCACAAATCCATCAGAAAATGAGGATTTAAAAAAAAAAAAAAAAAGGCTGGGCGGTGGTGGCGCACGCCTTTAATCCCAGCACTCGGGAGGCAGAGCCAGGCGGATCTCTGTGAGTTCGAGGCCAGCCTGGGCTACCAAGTGAGCTCCAGGAAAGGCGCAAAACTACGCAGAGAAACCATGTCTCGAAAAACCAAAAAAAAAGAAAACATCCGGTATCAAATGTTTTAGAAAAAAAAATATGAATTCAAATCAATACCATCTCTTACTTTCTCTCTCTACATATCCAGAAGTGATAATTCTCGTAGAACAAAATGGAAATTTCTAGTGTTTTTAAGCTGACTCTTCAGCAGTTTACAATCAGGTTGTATGTGAGTGTAAGCATGTATGTGTTCGCGTGCATGTCCAGGCATACGTGTGCCATAGCTTGTTATGTGGAGATGAACAACCTCAGATATAAGTCCTTGCCTTCCAATTTCCCGTCATATGTCACTTGTAGGCATCTCCAGTCTCCACCTCCCATTTCACCTTAGAGAGTGGAGTATTGGGATTAGGGACCTATACTACTACATTCAGCTTTATATAGATTCTGGAGAGCTCAACTTTGCATGTCAAGTTCTGTATCCACTGAGCCATCTCCCCAAGACCAATTCTGTTAAGGAGCTATCAACCAGCTAGTGCTACTCAGCATCTTGATTACAAAACTGCCCCACATTCCCATTACTCTGTATATACCTTTAGGTTTTTTTTGTCTGATATGTGTTAGTCATGGAACTATTTGTGGCCTAGTCTGGAGTGAAAACTCACATTCCAAGTTCCTATGGCATCACCAATGCAGATGAGTTCCCTTACCCTACTCCCTGCTGAACTTTCACCTAGCTATTCCTCAGTACCACTGTTCACAGTCTTTTATATTTAGGGCAGTGAATTATTTAGGGATTTACAATTTTTGTTGTGTTGTGACATTTCTTCCCAATAATGAAGATCCCAAACTATTAAGCGGAGGCATGAGAAATATTTAATTATTTTCTTCCTTTAACCTTTCCACAGACTTTGATCTCTCAGTGTTGACTATTATTGCCTCACACTCTCTTCAATATCAAAGTATGCTTTCTAAAATAAAGTGACTCTCAAAGTTCTCCTAATTCTGACTTGATGTCAGCCAGAGCTACTAAGAATGGCTGTCACTCCGTTCTGGTCAAGTACCTCCTGAGACATGGTGTGATGCTTCTCCTGAAGGAGGTCTGTCAGCTCCTGGAGCCTCACATTCTCTTGCGCAAGGAAAGAGTTCAGCTCCTGCACTGCTTCCTCCACTATCAGGTTATCTGAGGAGAAAGGACTGTACTTTAGTTTAGCATTGATAGGCTAAGCTTCAAAACTGTCCAAACTGCACCAAACCACTGACCTGCCAGCTCACCTCACTGTCCTCAGAACGTCAGAAAGTAACTTAGTGTTTATTAGCTTAGCTCACAGACAGTTAACTGGTTAAGTAAATGAGTCAACCTGCAACCATCACCTACCCTCATCTCTTTCTGTTAAGACAAATGCCTTGAGCAAATAAATGAAGGCTATATAATTTTATTCAGATACAATTTCCACCACCAAAAATGGACTCTTTAGAATTTAGAATAGACAAGATTTCTAAGCAGTGTCAAAATTAAAGCAATATAATTTTATTTTTTAAGGCAATCACAAATTCCTATTATTAGCTAAAACCAACATGAAGCATCTATTGGGATGAGGAAACAGGAAGCAGAATTTTTATCTTCAAATAATCACATATGAAATCATGAGGAACAAAGATAAAACACAGGAGTCATTTACCACAATATCATGTTAAGTGTAACTCTGAAGCTCAAAATAAAAAATGTACAGAATATTTATAAATGCACAAGTTACAACTTTAATATTAAACACATGCTGAACTCAAGTGTTTAATATTAGTCACAACTATTACAGTTCAAGCTAAAGCACTACAAATGGAATCAATTAGTCTCAGGATTTAATGTACATATTATTTACAAATATACAATTTACATCTCTACAATTCATTATTCCAATTCATGTGTTTAAAATTAGATTCACAACTATTACAGCTCAATCTAAGTGTTAGAAATACAACAATTATTCTTAGGACATACATTATCCTTTGAAATTAAAGAGAATGTGTTCCTACACTATCTGAGGCCATTGCTCTCTAAACCATATAGAACAGGCCAGTCAAGTTGAGGGTTCCCAGTTTCCATATAGGAAATCACTTGTGGAACTCTTAAGACAGACAATTCTGAGATCCATCCCAAGCTTACTAATTAAGAATCTCCATGGGCATGGCAAAGTAAGTACATAAATGGTGACTCTGAGTCAACCTGAATTAAGTACTAGCGCCTAAATTTTCATTCTTTCCATATCATAAATTCTGATGATAGGTCCTAAAATTCAATAAAAACCCAGTGAGTGCTTAGTAAATTAGTAAATAAGCCATAAATCTAACTCCTTTAAACAACAACCAAACCTATGGATGAAAATGAACTTTCAAAAAAGTTAATACTCAGAACTATAATTCATACCATATATATCTTTACCTTTTAATCAACACAAATTTCCTCTGGGTCACAAACAGGTTAGCTATTTAGAATTTATAATAAAATGTTTTTTTAAAAAAAAAACTTAAACCCAATCTTAAAATACATTATCAAATTTTTTTCTCTGTGTGCGCATGTGTCTGTCCTATGTGTACAGGCACGTGCATGTGGAGGCCAAAGGACAACTCACAAGAACTAGTGTCTCCTGCCACCATGTGGGATCAAAAAATTGAACTCTGGCTGGCAGGCCTGCATGCAAGCGCCTTCAACACTAAGCAATCTTGTAGACCCAGAATTCCAAAATATTTCTTAGTACTGTTTGATATACTACTCAGTTTAGTCCCTTCACAAATAGAGCAAATAATGTACTTGACATCCACTTAAAACATCAAATTTAACATCAACATAGCCTCTGTACATGGTATATTCCCCACATTACTATGATTTAACAATACCCTCTAGGTTCTCAATTAGAGCCAAGGGAAACAGAAGTTTTATAGTAATCGGAAAGAGTAGTCACACCCATTCACTTCCCACTGCAGTATCCTAATTAATAATAAAATACAAATGAACAAGCTTATCAATTACTATATAACCAAAAAAGAAGCAAAACTTAAAAACTTCCTTAAAAATGAAACTATAGAATAATTTATTTTACTTGCTCACCCAATGAATAAACCATGTTATACCTAACTAATTTATTTTAGAGACAAGGTTAAATATCTTGATGATAATCAGGGCAGTTAATATACTACAACCAGAGGACTGGAGAGATGCCTCAGTGGTTAAGAGGGTGCACTGCTCTTGCAGAGAACCCCAGTTCAGTTCCCAGTAATCCACATCAGACAGCTCACAATCACCTGTTACTTCCAGGTTCAGGGGAATCTAATGCCCTCTTCTGGTCTCCTCAGTTACTCACACTCACATGTATATAACAACCTACCATATACATACACACAATACATCTTTTTTTAAAAGATGAAATAAACAGACCATGGCTATTATTGAAAACTTAAAATCAAGGTATTTTATCTGCATTTGAGAAAGAGATCTGTCACAAATGACTAAAGACCTTTAATCATTTTAGTACACTTTCTACACTGTAGGAACATAAGTTCTATATTAAAACTCAGTAATAGTATTCTTCCAAATGGTAATTTTATTTTAAGACTTTTCCACCCATTGGTTTCCTATTCTATCTCTTCAAACACAGGAGTCATACTTCACTATCTCATCTAACTCTCTTTAAGAACATCAACAATAAAAGAATACATTAAAACTCACCTTTTGAAGTCAGAACAGTCAAAATTAATTCTGCTACTTATAAAAAGTTAGCATGTCATGCTAATTACATTGAGATTCACGAGGTTTAAAACTCCATGGAATTTAATGAAATTGAGCCTCTTCATTTCTGCTTTTTGGTGCTGAGAATAGAAGCCAGGACCTAATGCGTAGCTAGCCACATTCTACCGCTGAGCTGCACCATTAGCCTCACAGAACTGAGTTTTTCCCCTCCCCAGCCTCCCAGTCTCCAGTTTCTCTCCTCACCTCCGCTGTTCAGTTTCCGAGACAAGAGCTCCACCTTTTCTTGCAATTTATCATATACAGTCACAATCTGGGACACAGCACGGCGGGAGGACTCCACGCGCTCCTGAAGCTGTGACTCCATCTCTTCACTGGAACTGCTGGCCAAGGTAGCAAGGAAAGAGAAAGCTGGCTCTTGCCCTTCCCCTGAGAACATGGGGAGAGAAAGAAGCCCCCAAAATTATAAATCTGGAAATATCAAATTTTCCTTCAAATGGACAGCCTCAAAGCAAAGTTCAACTTCAAAAACTTATGTAACTAATGCAAGTTACAGAATCCCCCCCAAAGACACAGGGAGAGAAAAAGAAGCTCCCAAATTATAAAGCTAGAAAGAATAAAATCCACCGTCCCCCTCAACTGGCGAGCCTCACAGCAAAGCTCAAACAGCAGCCAGGTAACGAATGCAATGACAGATTCCTCGCCAACACTTGCCTCTCTCACGGTCATCTTTGCGCTCCTGATTGCTATCAGAGTCAGGCTCTGGTTCTGGGACAACCAGGGCTTTCCTTTCTGTGAGGAGGTCTCCCAAACCTTGGTCCAGATCATAACGTTTGAGGATGATACGGATGTTTTCATCGAACTAGGAAGAATATGTACAGTTAACAGAAAAGAAAGGGGCAAGGGTTGGGAGACTAAGCAAGCACTAAGAACGAAAATGCTGCTATGAATCTGGGTAAACATACAAAGTGGCTACCTGGCTCCAGTACCGGTTTACAATCAACAGTGAGGCATCGTCCGTAGCCTGGCGTCGCTCCAGTTTTTCAATGTGTTCCCGAAGTTCATCTTCAATGGCCTGTCTCTGATCTAGCATTTCTGCTAGCTTACGATTTTTGGATTGCAGTGTTCGAATGTCTAACTCCTCCTGCCCCAGGAAACCAGAATTAGTCGCCACAAAGAAATTAGACAAACGAGCTTTAAACTCAACAAGCTCACAGTAGTTCATTAGATATTTTCTATAAATAAACAAATCTTTACTAGGACTAAAAACATAGCTCAGCTGGTTAAGGGCTTGTCACACAAGCATGAGCACGTAAGTTTGATCCCTAGGGCCTACTTCTAAGAAAGCCAAGCATGGTGGCACATGCTGTAATCCCAGCACAGGGAAGGAAGAGATAGGTGGATACCTGAGGATAGCTGGCCAGCCAGCCTAGCCTAATTGGTGAGTTCCAGACCAAGTAAGAGAACTTGTCTAGAAACCAAGGTCAACAGCAACTGAGGAAGATCATTTGGCCCCATATAAACACGCATACACCCAGATACACACATACACAAAGAAATCTTACAACTAGCAATTAGGTAAGAAGTGGGAGCAGAAGAATAAAGGAACAGGTATATAAGATCATGGAAGGAAACAGCAATTATGGTAGACTCTCAAGCTACCATCTCACTGTTTTATTAATATAAATCTCCACAAAGTAACACAACGTTGAGGCTCTACCACACAGCTAGTTCACTAATTTATAGACACTATCTTCAATCTCCTAGGCACCAATCTTCATTCACTCAAGATCTGGCACTTAGGATGTTCTCTAGTCCAATACCTACCCATGTTATAAGGTGACTTAAACATTGGTATAGATGAACCATCTAATCCTCCAGCACTCAGTTTGTCAGTATTTTGAACTCTTTAATGTCAAATGACTGTCTCCACCACTGGGTTTCAAGGATACCTTTTATTCCAAAACCTACATTGTAGGAATCAGCCAGAACTCTGCTCCATTCCAGTTTCCCATTTCCTGAATAAAACATGTCTTTCCAGGTATCTCATGTCCCTACAAAAAGGCCTTTTACCTCATTTAGAGCTCCAGAATTTTGGAACTAACTTTCTTCCACTCTGTCTCATTTCCATTACTTCCTACTTTGCTCATATACCATAATATAATCCTTCGAACACTGTCTACCATTCTCTATATCCTTAATCCATTATTCTATCTTCATGAACAAATCTCAACCTAAATTAATTCAGATATATGATTATTCTGTCCCTGTACTCCATATAACAAGATTTCTACAGAAACCCCATAAACCAAGAAAACTGGTGACTTTACAAAATGAATTTCTAATATTAACAAGTGAGCATCCATTCTCCATTAAAGCAGTGTCAAATTCTCTGGAGCCCCCCTTTCACACCATACTACAGAGATGGCTTTGTTCCTTATTTAGTAAGAAATATAAGTTACTAAACAGGCAACTATTAAGTCCCCCAACTTTCTGACCCATTCAACTCACCAACCTATGCACTTTTTTTTTTTCTTTCTTTCTCATTTTGAGAAAAGGGCTCATGTAGGCCAGGCATGACCACGTAAGGCAATACCATACCATTGACCTATATCTCCAGCAATATGCACACATTCTGAAGACTTCAACTTCTACTCAGGCTCCTTTCAGCAACATCATTCTCCAAGGTAGGCACAGTGGTACAGACATAAAAGGCTGAGGCAGGAGGAGCTAGAGTTCAAGGTCAGCCTAGACTACAAAGAAAGACCCTCTCGTCCATCCGCAACTTCCCAGGCCTTAGTATCTTTCGAATTTCTCTAGTTTCTGTCCTTGGAGAAGCTGGGAAATACAGTGTGAGGAAAATAATCACAGGTAATGAAACAGCAGGTGGAAAGGCTGACACTTGTGCTTTTTTTGTTTTTCTTCTTACACAAAAGTTAAAGTTTATCAGCCGGGCGGTGGCAGCACACGCCTTTAACCCCAGCCCTCACTCGGAGGTGAATCTAGCCTGGTGTAGAGAGCTAGTCTCAGCACAGCTGGGGCTATTGCACGGAGAAACCCTGTCTAAAACAAACAAACAAACAAACAAACAAACAAAGGTTAAGTTTTTCAAAAAGAAGCAGAGTAAACTACTTGATGATGAGAGCAGGCTGCTCTGCAAAAAAAATCAGCTAAAAGGCTAACAATCTTGCTTTATGGAAAAATTGATGAAATTGAGATTTTAAAGCCAGAACTGTTTGAAGAAATTTCTATTTCCCGTCTTCCCTTTCAGTTAAAAGGCTTGGTGTGTCAGGGTAGTGACTAGGAGCTCCCCGTGCCAGTTTATTTGTACTATTAGTAACATGTCGGAACACAGTCCAAGAATGGAGTTGTGTGAGAATTCTGAGTGCTTGAGAGAAAACTCCAAGAAACAAGACAGGAGGTCTTGTCACCTCAGTTTCTTCAAAACACAGAATCGTTCTTGGAATGTGTTCTCATGTTCCTTCCAGACGTAGCACATAGAAGCCAGTTTACTTCAGCTGTTGTTATCCGTGTGCCTCTATGGAGAAACGTGTTTTTGCCACCTGTAGCTTGTTTGACCTTGTGACCAAACACCTTCCAAAGCGCTACCTCCACCCAGTCTCCCTAATTCCTCTCATGTTCTTAAGCTCACTGCGATCGGCCTCACCACGATCTCAGCATAGGTCTTCAGTCTCCAGTCAACTACCTGGTGCTGAATGCAATGTCTCCCTTCACTCCAATCAAAACATTCTTCATTTGCGTCTCCTCCAAATCAGACTTGTCTCCATGGTCTAAGTTATAAGTTACTACACTCAACTCCCTATTTCTAAAAGATACCTTAATGTTCAAAACCAAAACAAGCTAATTCACTCTCCACAGCTCCTGAACATACTCCTCCCATGTTCTTCTCTTGCCCAGTAAGAAAAGCCTTACTCCCCCAATCCTACACGGATCTTCCATTTCATGTGCTGCATCCAGTCTGTCAGGAATTCCGTCTATGCTGCCTCCTCAATCCAGTTCACAGTGATCTCTCATTTGGACAACTCCAATGCCCTTCTGTTTGGAGCAAATATTTCTGTGCTGTTTTGTCAGGAGCCAGGGTTAAAACAACTGGAGTGGACAGCTCCATTCATACTGCAAGAGTTCACAACTCAGAGGGACATTAGATTCTCACTTTTCCTGCCTCGAACCCTCAGCTGGCTCACTATAAAAACTTTAAAAGTGCATAAAAGGAGTTATTACCCTCAGAAGAGACAGGAAAGGTGAGGCTGTCAGGGGTAGAGGTGGGGGAGTAAGAAAGAACAAGAGAAACAATTCTGCTAGGTGCACACGTGATAATCCGCGCTTCCACAGGAGCTTCCTGGGTCTCCTTGTTGCCCTCTGGCTGAAGTCCAAGCAGGGATGTGTGTTCTGCTTTCCTTCCATCATCAACCTATTTGTTTGTCAGTACCACTCTGGAAACTACAGTCTACGGTCTGTAAAGCATAGCGACCAGCAAATAGCAGGTGCTGGAGAATGACATAAATGCATGCAGGGTGCACAAATAAATGCTGCTAAGACAAAACCACCTTCTGGCAGCAGGATGGAGTACTAGAACCCAGGGCAGCTCCCTAAATGACACTTCATTAATAATTTACTAAGCAAGATCTTATTCTGACTGAAAAACA
The DNA here is from genome assembly GCF_004664715.2 of Peromyscus leucopus. Taxonomy (NCBI): domain Eukaryota; kingdom Metazoa; phylum Chordata; class Mammalia; order Rodentia; family Cricetidae; genus Peromyscus; species Peromyscus leucopus. The sequence goes on from NC_051064.1 coordinate 71,657,065, forward strand.
AAATCAACTTCTCTGAACCTCAGCATCAATATGCACAAGAAATACAAATGGAAAGTGTCTGCACACTATATTCCCTTGACCAAGCCAAATACAGAATCTTATCTACATCAAACTCTAAGCTTCTGATGCCTAAAGATACTACTAGCCATAAAAGAAACAATACTTTATTGTCTATCGCATTACCTAGCCCAGTAACATCTAACAGCTCACTCTTCTTGCATACTTACTATGTTCAGAGCAATGTTTTAACTCTTTACAGGGACTCCCACTTTGTCTCCATCATAACCTGTCACACACAGACACTGCAGATTCATTTCACAAACAAACACGGGCACAGGGCAAATAACACAGGCCATGCAGCTTAGAGACAAGGCTGAGAGCACTCCCTAGGTTGCTGATCTGACTCTCATTCAGCACCAGTACTCTCTTTGCTAGAGTGCCTCTCAGAACATGGCACTAAATTTTCAGTAAATGAAAAATGCAAACGAACTATAACAAAGACGATATTAGCCACCAGACTCTCAAAAGAACACAGAGAAACACCTTGCAAATACAGATGAAACATCAATACACCTCACTTCAGAAACTGATCACATCATTTCACCTATTCTTTTCTTCTTTTCTAATGCCTCCCCCTTAATTCAAAAAGCTTCCATAATTTTTCACTTTCAGGTTACAACTGACAGAAGCTAAGCACACTTTCACAGCATGGTTTCTCATACCGTTGAAGAGACACCCCCGAGCTTAATTGTTTCCACTGTGGTTCCTGGATCTTCAACAGCTGCCTTTTTCTCTGGAGGCACAGATGTGCCTGGCTCTCCAGCAGCTCTTTTATTTCCAATCCCCGACATCTCGGCATAAGCTGGGAGTCACTTTCCTGAATGGAAAAAACAAAAAATATGAACTAAGACATGCAAAGTAAGCAACAATGTAGAGTACCTATGTATAAAAACTAGCAATTTATTCCACATCTAGAAGCACAAATCCTATAACCAGTGGGGCGGGATCTGTGAGAAATGGGAGCTAAACTGACAGGATTGCAGATTTCTACATAAGATGTTAATAAGAAATGAAGCGGGCGGTGGTGGTGGTGGGGGGGGGGGGGTGGTGGTGGTGGCGCACGCCTTTAATCCCAGCACTCGGGAGGCAGAGGCAGGCGAATCTCAGTGAGTTCGAGGCTAGCCTGGGCTACACAGTGAGTTCCAAAGTTACACAGAGAAATCTTGTCTCAAAAAAATAAATAAATAAAAATAATAGTCAAAGAATGAAGGGACTGAATAAATTTTAGGACTCCACTTCCTGAGACACAAAAATAAAGAGAAAGACAGTTTATTTATGACAGAAGTTAACGTTAAAGTGTTCGGAGACTCAAGAGCTGAAAGAGATGTGGGGAATGTTAGCGAAATCATGAATCCTATACAAGTCAGTTATCTCTGAACCTGTTTCCTAAACCAAGAATAACAATATGCTTGCTAGACTTAACTGTAACGGACAGATGACATAATCATAAAAATAGTTTATCATAATGTCAGATAAACACTATGCACCACTATGCAAGCGTGCTCTTTACAGTTCCTTTTAATAAAAGGCTCTCTTCGTAGCTCCAAAAATGTCAGACCTAGGTGAGCATGCCAGCGCTTCGTTTGGGAAGCCGGGTTGCCTTAAGAGACCGCATTTGCCAACAATTCCCGTTTCTTCATCTGCACAAACGAGGTACACTTTTAGTATCCCCTACCGGACTCCGGTTCCGAGGCTCCAAGGAGGTGGAATGGATGCTAGAGTCCTTTGGCGAGAAATCCGGCCATCACGAAACTACACCCGGCTGGCTTCCGATTCAAGCTCCAGGACAAGGCGGCATCGATGGCAAGCAGCAATCCGAGTCGGACCTCGCCTGGAAAGAGAGGAGACGAGGGCTGAGCAGGGAGCCCCAACTTGACTGGAAAGCGGCCAACGAACGCAGCTTCGGCGTGGCTAGCTACGGGCCTGCAAGAGGGGACCCGGGAGTCCGCCGGAGGGATTCCCCGCCATCACAACCCGACCCCAGGGCGAACCTGGGCTCCCGCTGCTCACGCCGCGGGACGCGCGGCTCCCAGCCGTTATTCACGTAGGCCGGTGTGGGAATCCCATCCCTCACTTCAGACCTGCGGTGAAGGGGAATGAGCTTCCCGGAGGCGGAGGCAAGGAGAGGAAGTAGGGAAAAAGAAAAGGAAGTTGCTTCAACTTCGCCCGTTCCACTACGCGAAGGAGCGGGCGGAAGTGACGCGTAGGAGGCCGCCTGGCGGAAGTGACGTTAGGAGGGCGCAGAGCGGTCTCGGAGGGGCGGGAACTGGTCTCGGTTTAAGACCTGAAGCCATCAGCGTCTTCCACGCCGGTCCGAGAGCCTGCGCCCTTTGTTAGCGTGTTGCTCTGTGCCTTAGAATCCCGTTATCATCACTGATGGAAGGCGTTTTGTTATGTTCTCTGTTACTGGGTCGATCATAACTCGTCCAAACTGCCCATTAGCCGACGGTCCTGTCAGTCTCCAGACGGGCAAGCGCAGACGCCTGGAACAACTTTTTTTTTTTTTTTTTTTTAAGGCGATCAAGAGTTCTGCAGGAAAACCAAGGGATTTGACCGATTTCTGGTCTTGTACGATTTCCTTAAGAGGAATTTAGCGGGACTGTGGTGGCACACGCTTTTAATCCCTCAGCGGGCAGAAGCAAGCGGATCTGTGTGAGTTCAAGGCTAGACTGGTCTACAGGGCGAGTTCCAGGACAGCCAGGACTACACAGAAAAACCCTCTCTCGGAAAAACCAAAATAAATAAATAACCACATACCTAATTGGGGGGCTCTGTTTGGCACTACCTGCACACTAAACTCACCTGGAGGACTTGAGCCCCTTGTAGGGTAAAAAGACACCCTTCTCCCAAACAGTTTCCATCCTATGGATTCTCATCACAGGTTTGAAAACAACTGCTTTCGTGTTTGGAGGAGAATAAGACGCTGACCCGGGCCAAAAATAAAGGATAAGAACAAATCAATTAGTATTCTGTAATCTCGGTACCAGTCTAGTTATAACTTTTCAATTAATGTATTTGTACACAATTAGTGTATGTATGCGAGTACCCACATGTAGAGGTCAGAGGACAGCTGTCATAGGCGGCACTTCCATGACATGGCTCTCAAGGACTGAACTCAGGTTGGCAAACCCCTTTACCCTCTGAACCATCTTGCCAGACCAGTACCAGTCTATTTTAAGCTAATTAAGCTTTGCCTTTTTTAAAGTTAGTAATAAACCATTTCCCATCCAATTATACTAAATGCATTTTAATTATAGAAAGATAATCGATCTAACCTGCTCCTGAAAAACTGTACGGCTTCCAGAATTGTGGCAAATTACCCAATGACATCAGATAAAGGTCCAGGAATGGAAGAATGGTTGCTGTACCTTTGAAAAACAATACATGTAGGCATGTTTGGAGAAAAACCTAATCCACACTGGATTTCTGGTAGTATGAAGAATGTGGTGTGTCCCTGTACTTGATTGGTCTTACCTATGCATAAGATAAGAAAGTCAACCATGGAAAAGTGTATTCTCATGTTGTCTTGAACTATAGTACCTTACTGGTCCAGAGAAAATCGTCTGTGTATGGACTTCACACTCCCATTTGGTGAAGCAAAAGGCTGAAAATTGTTTCCTTGACCTACCTGTTGAAAAGACCACTGAAGAGCAAGCAATGGCTCGTATTGAGGAATAGCTATAAGCCACTTTCAGCATGAAAGTATAGAGATCCAGTTCCAGAGCTGTTAGACACGAGCAATTACTGTCTGCACTGGAGCTTCAGCTCCCACCCCTGGGTACTGCCTCCATGCAGAGGGGCTCATTTAGGACCAGATGAGAAACAGAAGCTCCCTTCTGCCATTCCTGGCCAGAGAATCAAGGGACTGCTGTTTCAGGTCCCTGCCCCGAGCTCCTTGTCCTGTTTCTGTCTCCTCTTTTCATCTTTTTACTTCCAGGGCTCTTGTGTGAGGACTGAAACTAGCCTTCTGTCATTCATAAGAATGAAGCCAATGATCTGGCGGTGTAATAAGGAAGACGCTCGGGAAAATGGAAACAGATCAACAGAGTCACCTCTAACTTTAACTTCAGAGGGCTAGAGAAAATGCTGAGAGAACAAACCTTTCTTGAAATTTTAAATTCTCACCATATGAGTGATCCCCCACCCCGCCCCCTGCTGCTGGTGAAGTTATCATTTTCAAAAATTCTAGTAAGTCATCTGCCACCTTCACACATGTTAGAGCTTTCTTTGGGATAACATACATACACACATGACCACAGAGAAAGAGGCCAGCTTGAGGAATTGGCTCATGAGATTATGGAGTGGGTTTGGATTAGTTCAAATTTTGCAGGCTCAGGGAATCATTGTAATTGGAGTCTAAAGGCAGTCCCCTGGCAGAATCTTTTCCCACTAGAAAAGGAAAAGTTATTCACCAGGCTTTTTCCTTAACGTTAAGGACTTCACTGATTGAATGATGCCTAACAACTTAATGGAGGATAATCTTTAGACCACCAATTTAAATGTTAGTTTCATATGATTCCACTTGTATATATCTCACCATTTTTCTTAATATTATAATTTAAATCAATAGTAATTTTCATTTATTGAGGGGAATTGTTTGATTTTGATATAGAGCCTCACACTGTACCCTAGACTGTGGAACTCACCATGTACCCGAAAACACTGTGAGGCTGACCTCAAACTTGTGTGTTAACCTTCTGAGTACTGAGATCATCTGCACAAGTCACCATGTCCAGCTGTCCGTCTGCTTTTCTGCTGAAAGAGTTTCATCATGTGTTTCAGGCTGACCTCATACTACATAGCATAGGTTGGTCTTGAACTTATGGGCTTTCTACCTCAGCCTCCAAAGTGCTGGTATTACAAACATGTGCCACAATTCCTAGCTTGATTCTTTTTTAAGGAGGAAGTGATTGAATTTCAAATAGTTTTTCCAAGTTACTATTTGTTGAAGAACCCAATTTGACTTCAAACCTGTCTTCATCAATGGCACAATTCTGCCACCAGGTGGCAGCAGGCCATGATCCGTCCAGTCCCTATTTCACAGTTTCAGTCACCTCATACCCTGAGAAACCTGCACAACTACTTAATGTACACCTAATGCTCTTAAAAGAATGAAATTGAAATGTATGAAATTTTACTTGTTGTTTTTTCTAGTCTCTGTGAGTGTTTTTCTGAGCCACTGTTAATCTGTCTCCGTGTGTTACAGCGTTCCACAGACTCTGGATGGGTTTGATTGCGTCCTACGTATAATTCTAAAAGTTCCTTGTTATTATTTTTAAAAAGTTGTATACCTAAAATGACATAGCCTGCTATAGAGAAAACGAGATCCATCAGACCCACCCTAGACGCAGTCAGAATGGCCAGCAGAAAGTTCTTTAGAAGTGAAAGTTGTTACCTTTGTGTTATGCTTCCTATCTGGGCCCACGGAGCATTGCTGAGCAAGGTGATATCCAGCTCCACCAGAGGGTGCTGTTCAGAGGCCAGCCCTTCTTTCCTCAGTCTTCCCTACCTTACAGCACACTCTTTTCTGCCTCCACAGCCTTGCTTCCTCCTCCCTAGATCAGCAGGTCAACTGTGCCTGCCACACTTTGCCCCCTGCTCACTGGGAGCTTTGTGGCAACTGTGACTGCTAGAGCCAGGCCTGCCCTTTAGGGAGAGTGAAGACAAGGAGTCTTAGCAGAGTCTGTGGAAACAGGAGAGCTACTAGGTGGTCAAAGATTATTGGACAGGAGCCCCACTTTACTTTAGGCTCGCTGAGAGCCGGAGAATTGTCTATGTTAGTCATAGAATTTTTTAGAATATTTTTTATTTTATAATTAATTTAATTTTACATATCAGCCACAGATTTCCCTGTCCTCCCACCCCCTATCCTCCCCCCTCAATCCATCCCCCATTCCCACCTCCTCCAAGGCAAGGTCTCCCCTGGGTATTCAGCTGGGCCTGGTAGATTCAGTTGAAGCAGGTCCAGTCTCCTCCTCCCTACACCAAGGCTGAGCAAAGTGTCTCAGCATAGGCCCCAGGTTCCAAAAAGCCAACTCATGCAGCAAGGTCCTGGTTGTTGGTTATTTGCGGCGCTCTTACCCTGCAAAGAAATGTCATGAAACACGACAGAATCCACTAAGAAGAGTTTTATTAAGATAAGGGAGAGAGACAGATGTGCACAGGCCTGTGGAAAGGACACGTGAGTAAAGATGGAGTCGGGAATCATGGCGCAGGCTTATAAAGGCTGGGCCGCGCCTGCACACACAGGCCCATGTGGCTATTCCACGCATGCGCGTAGATCACATGGTTGCGCTGTGTGCTTTACGCAACCAAGCAAAGCCACGGGGTCCTGGTCACACAAGATGTTTTGACCCAAAAAACGGCTGGGTGGAAGTGCCTAGGTCCGCCAGGCATGCACAACCATGCCCAACCGTGGGGGCGTGTTGTGAATCCATATCACCGGTCCCACTGCCTGGGGCCTCCTAAATAGTTCAAGCTAATCAACTGTCTCACTTATCTTGCCAATTGGACTTGTGGAGCTACACCTGGGGCTTGGCCTTGGATCTCTGAATCTGCTTCCATCAGTCACTGGATGAGAGTTCTATCATGGCAGTCAGGGTGTTCGCCATCAGATCACCAGGGCAGGTCAGCTCAGGCACTCTCTCGACCATTGCCAGTAGTCTATAGTGGAGGTATCTTTGTGGATTTCTGGGGACCTCTCTAGCATTCTGCTTCTTCCTATTCCCATGGGGTCTTCATTTATCAAGGTATTTCTTTCCTTGTTCTCCCACTCTGTTCCTGATCTAGCTGGGACCTCCTGCTCCCCTAAGCTCTCTTCCCCTGACCCTTGCCATCCATTACCCCCACACTTACCCCCAGTTTGCTCATGTAGATCTCATTCATTTCTTTGTTGTTGGGCAATCCCTATATCTTTCTTAGGTTCCTCTTTACTAGGTAGCCTCCCTGGAGTTTTACCACTCCTGGGCATATACCCAAGGAATGCTCAATCATACCACAAGGACACATGCTCAACTATGTTCATAGCAGCATTATTTGTAATAGCCAGAACCTGGAAACAACCTAGATGCCCTTCAACTGAAGAATGGATAAATAAAATGTGGTACATGTACACAATGGAATACTACTCAGCAGAGAAAAACAATGACACCATGAGGTTTGCAGGTGAATGGATGGAACTAGAAAATATCATCCTGAGTGAGGTAACCCAGACTCCGAAAGACAAACATGGTATGTACTCACTCCTAAGTGGATACTAGATGTAAAGCAAAGGTTAGTCGTAGATTTTTATGTCTTTATATCACAGAATGTCAAATGTTTGGGTTTCTCTCCGTGCTGCAGTGCAGGAGGGCCTTCACCAAAATGACGCCAGGTGTCACATCAACTGTTATTTGGAGTTGTAGCTTTCTTTATATGTCAATTCTGGGTATGCTTGGGCTTCTATTTCTAGATAGGCAGGCGTGAGTCTCAAGTTTATGTTGGTGTATTTTTACAGCATAATGAAAATGATTTAAAAGATAACAAAGAATTTGTTTTCTTTCTTTTAAAGGGGGGTCTGTACATTTAAGTTGGTTTTAAAAAGGTATTACTTAATTGCATATAAACTGTCTTGTATCGTTTTCCATTCCCTATCTTTTAAATTATTATAAGATCAATGAAGGAGAGCTGATGTTAAATAATCTGATATAATATTACATATTATTTAAACATGTTTTGACTTCAAACTTGTGTAGCAGGCTTTCTTGGACTGCCAGGCCCCAAATCATGACATAGAAACTTATTATTAATCATGAAATCTGGGCCTGTGGGAGACATGCCCCCACTTTTTCCCCCAGGCCCAGCACACTGATACTTTGTGAATTCAAGTTGTGTCTTATTCCTTGCTGGCAGCTCAACACTTGAAGCTTGATCTTTGTTACAGGATGGCGTAGCTAAGAACATCTAAAATAATAAACACATGTTCTCATTTGCAGCAGAGGGAGTTCAGGGTTTCCCAACATATGTTTCTTACTCTTCCCAAGCATGATTCTGAGAGGTAACAATCACCAGAGCTATAAGCATAAATTAGGATTCGTGTACTCACTGAGAAGTTAGATTTATTTGCAAGTTATAATTAAACAAAGTTGTAAGAGTAGCACGTGCCCAGGAAACAGAAGTTTTAAAAGCATAGAGATAAGGATAATTTTACTTGAATATTTCACATCATAGGGAATATTTTAACAGTGCCTTAACCTTTCAAATGATCAGTTAACCTTGAAACCTACCTTCCTTTGAATCCATCCAAATTTTCTTTTTCTGTCTGTCTATTAATATAATGTCTCATGATTGAAACAAAATCATTTGGGCTGGAGAGACGGCCCAGCAGTTAAAAGCATGTGCTGCTCTTTCTGAAGACCAGAATTCAATTCCTAGCTTACAACTGGAACTACAGGGAATCCAACTCCTCTGGCCGCCAGACTCCTGCACACATGTGTACATACAGAGTGACACATAATTAAAAATAATGAAGAAAAAGTCTCTCTTCATTTTAAAATAATTTATTTGGGGTTGATATATTTGTATGTATTTTGTGTTACAGTCCATGTATACATTAGGTAGTGATCAGCTCACAGTAACTGTCACATTCATCTGCCTAAACTCGTGTCATTTCTTGGTGGTGTGTGCCTTTCTAATTCCTCTCTCTGACCTTGATATTTAATTAATAGCAAAGAGGTCCATGGTTTCAAGCTGCTTGGTGCTAAAATATCTGAAAAAGACTGAACAGCTTGTTATTTTTTTTTATTCTCATAAAGAGTGTCTAACTTTTAAATGAATGCCAGTTTCTCAGTTTGTACTCAAAGCTTAAAGTATGTCAGACCCAATGGTTTCAAGGAAAACAGAATCATGCTATGCTTTTTAAAGTATGACTACGTTTTATCATAGCATTGTGTAGCTTTAAATTTATTTACTTATAGAACAAATTTTAAATCTACTTTTAAAATAATTTTCAAGAAATTATGGTAAGTCCATAATAAATGCTTATGTGGTAACTGAAACTGTTAGGGAACTGTATTTCTTGATGCTGAAATGTTCTTACAGCACATTGCTGAACGGGCTAAGGAGGTTGCAGGAATGTATGTGTCCTATTCATTTTATATAAAAATAGCTTCAAGACATTAAAGCCAACATATTGTTGATTTAGGACTTACACAAATCATCTCCACTTGTAATCCCCATTTCATTTCTCATGCACTTTATCTTCTAAACTGTTCTATTTATCACTGTATAAGTAAAGTCAACAAGGCTAGGCTCAGTGGTACTCACCTGTAGCCCTAGAACTTCAGAGGAGGGAACAAGGGAATCACTTGAATGCAAAAGTTCAAAATCAGCGTGGGCAACATAGTCCAACACACATCGTGTTAAATATTGAATACATAAACTCAGTACTATTGTTGCTGCTAAAAGCCTTCCCTCCCCTTAGAAAAGGGAAGCTGATCAGTCTAGTTCCAACTTCCAGGGAAGTTGGATGAAGCCATAAGTGAGGGACGATGTGGGTACAGCTCACGCAGCATTGGGGCTGGATCCCACAAACCCCAACAGAAGCTGGAAGTCCCACAGCACACTGTACTAGTCATTGTCTCCCCAGCACTGTGTACTAATCAATCACTGTTTCCCCGTCTGCCATCACCTCTTGCCACACAACAGCCATTGCTCTGAATCCCGAGTTCATCGTTCCTTTAATTTTTTTACTTGTGTGGTTCTCTTACATCTGAGCATGTACCTCAGAACAGCATACAATTGAGCTGCTTTACTGTTGCTTTGTTCAGGGGACAATAAGTTATCCCTGTCTTTAGCTGCTTTCCTTTTCCCTTTCACATGGGATTCTTATCTCTAAACACTAAAGTCTATGTCACATTACTCAGGCGTATTTTTTTTAATTTCTATATTTTATATTTTGGTCTTATTTCTTTCAAACAAGAACAAAGAATTTTTGATCACCTCTATTTTACAAACTTATTTTTTTAAGATTTTATTTTGTGTGTATGGGTGTGTTCTGGCAAACAAACTTCCCCCTTCACAAATTTCTCACAGCACATCTTTATTATTCTTTCCTTTCTTATTTAAGTAATTCTGCTGGTATTCAGTTTTGCACAGGTCCATGGAAAATTAGAGTCATTCTAGGATGAATTTAGGCTTAGCAGCAGCAAGGTAATCAGCTTCTGTGAACTGACTGTCCATTGGTTAGCAAAAGTGTTTTACTGTTACACAATTTACACTCTTCTTCAAGTGGTCTTCAAACACTTCAGAGATCTACAGAATATGGCATCTAAGATGTTTAATAACATAAGGCTTTTAATGATAGTGAGACATGTCTGCTCCTGGCAGCACCAATTTACTTAAAAATAGGATGGAAGAACCTCCATATGGAGTTTGCTTTAATTTGTAACTAAGTTAGCTGGTGGCAAAGAAAACTGCCCTTGCCTGCACTGCACCGTCCAAATTGAACAAGCAGGACACAAAAGAAGTCAACTGCCAAACTTTGTCAAGACAAAATAGAACAGTTCTTCAAAATTCCTGTTTCATAGAAAAGTCTGTCAGATATTCTAGGCCTGTAAGATGAAGATGGATGCCACATTGTTGCACAGGAAACTTGGGTGACTTTTCAGGCCACTAGCTGTTACTGTCATTTCTATAGTTTTGAAAGTTGCTTGCTCTGCACTTCCTGCTTACTCAGGTAATATTATACCCTTCTTGTGTCTCTGATGGGGTTGAAGAAGAGATAATTATAGTTTTACAGTTTTCCTTGTTACCAAATTCAGAAAAGAAACTTGCATAAGATGTGTAAAATGTATAAGGTTGAGAAAATAAAAGCTCAAGTTGTTTATCTAAGAAGTCATTTTAAAGTCTATTAGGATGGTAATACAAGTTATAATAGAAAATGATTTAGGTAAAAACTTTGGACTCACTAAGATAGGACAGATAATAGAGTAGCTTCTCCAAATTGTCCAAATACAAATTGACTGGACATTATGAATGTAATCCTTACTTGATAATTGCTTTTATTGTATATAGTTTTACTGTGTTAGAGTTAAAATATTTCCTTTTCATTTAGACACACCCATACACACAAAATAAAATCTTAAAAAAATAAGTTTGTAAAATAGAGGTGATCAAAAATTCTTTTATTTCTCCTCTCTGTTAGTCCTGCCTATACTTCCTGCCTAGTCACAGCCAATCAGGTTTTATTTATTGACCAATCAGAGCAACTTGCCATACAGACCATCCCTCAGCACAGCCAAGTGCAGACAGACCATCTCAGACACCTGCACTCAGGCCCGTGGTCCTAACCATCCTCTATGCAGACCTGCTGGAGGAAAGGAAGGCCTGGGAGGAATAAAGGGAGGTGAAATTGAGGTTGGGATGTATTATATGAGAGAAGAATAAATTTTTAAAAAATAATAAATTTACAAAAATAAAATAAAATTAAGTATTACTCACACTAAGTTTTGCTCAGAAGAAATATAATTCATGTGCAATGAAAAAATACAATACAGGTATACATAGTCACCCTGCTGTGCAATAGGTCTTAAGGTTTACTCATACCTATCTAAAACTTGGGGCCATTTTATTGACAGGTAACCAGTTGATTCACCCCATTTCTAGCCTCTGGTAACCATTCTTGCTACTTTTTCACCAATAATAACAATAAATAAAAAGAATAATAATAATAATAATACCGTTTTATTCTCAACATTTCTAAGATTTAAATCATAATGGACTGGATAAATGTGGTTTGAAGAGGTATGGCCCCCATGGATTCATGTGTTTGAATGCTTGGCCCATAGGGAGTGGCACTATTAGGAGGTGCTGCTTTGTTGAAGGAAGTGTCTCATTATGGGGGCAGGTTTTAAAGTCATATATGCTCAAAATACACCCAGTGTGGCTCGAAGTCTCCTTTGCTGCCTTTGGATCAAGATGTAGAACTCTCAGCTCTTTCTCCAGCCCCATGTCTACCTGCATGCCACCATATCCTGTCATGATGAAAATGGACTAAATCTCTGAAACTGTCAGCCAGCCCCAATGAAATGTTTTCCTTTATAAGAGTTGCCATGGTTATGATGTCTCTTCACTAGAAACTCTTAAGACAAAAGGCAGTAACAGGAGTGGGGTATTGCTGTGATAGGCCTGACCATGCTTTTGTTTCAAGGAATGTGGATTTGGGGACTTTGGATTAGAAAAGCAGCAGAATGCTTTAAGCAGGGTTTAATGAGCCAGGCAGACAATCCAAGCACAGATAAAGGAGAAGGGCAGAGTCTGGCAGATCCCATTCAGCCACTCAAGGAGCAAGATATCAGCAGATCGCAGACTGGTAATATCATGGCCATGTGACAAAATATAGATTAATAGAAATGGGTTAATTTAAGTTGTAAGAGCTAATTAGTAATAAGCCTGAGCCATCTGCCAAACACATAATTAATATTAAGCCTCTGAATGATTATATTATAAGCAGCTACAAGATCAGGCAGGACATACAAAATCCTCCAGCTACAGGTGTTGAGGGAGACTTGAACTGTGGGTGCCTGGCTCAAGAGATTTCAGAGGAGAAGAATTTTATTATGTAGCCTAGAGACTGTTCTTGTGATATTTTGGCTAAGAATGTGACTGCTTTTTGCCTTGTATGAAAAGTCTGCCTGAGGCTAAATTGAAGAGTTTTGGATTTATTGCATTGGCAAAGGAAATCACAAAACAGCCTAGTACAGACTGTCTTGTGGTTACCAATGTAACCTTATGAACATTTATAATGAAAAGGAGCAAATTGATCAAGTAAAAATACCAAATGTACAGATTGAGGAGAAATGAGGCACCAGGAAGTAAAATGGAGCTAAGTTCTATATTCAAGAGGATGAATAGATAAAAGAAGAGCTGGATGCTAAATGGAATAAAGGGAGGGAGTGAATTCAAGGCAAGACCCCATCCAGTTAAGCTTCCAAAAGTGAAAAGGAATTTGAGAAAACCTTAAAGCCGGTGTGATGATGTACACCTTTAATCCCAGCACTGAGAAGGCAAAGGCTGGTGGATCTCAAGTTCAAGGCCAGCCTAGTCTACAGAGAAAATTCCAGGACAGTCAAGTTTAGGCAGTGAAGGAAATCATTGAAAACAGAAAGCTTAGTGAAGATATAATTGAATGAGGGGGCCATGTTCCAGCCCTACAAAGCAATGGAGCTTGACAGCTTTGGCCACATAGTTCTGGCTTTAAAGTCAAGGATAGAAGAAAGTGCTGTGGGATGTTCTTTATGTCCTGTGGGAGCCCGTTCTTGGGTCCTCGTGGCTTTACCCAGCATGTCCGCATAGAGGATGATTAGGACCACAGGCCTGAGTTCAGGTGTCTGAGATGGTCTGTCTGCACTTGGCTGTGCTGGGGGATGGTCTGTATGGCAAGTTGCTCTGATTGGTCAATAAATAAAACCTGATTGGCCATGACTAGGCAGGAAGTATAGGCAGGACTAACAGAGAGGAGAAATAAAAGAACAGGAAAGCAGAAGGAGTCACTGCCAGCTGCCTGCCAGGACAAGCAGCATGTGAAAATGCCGGTAAGCCACGAGCTATGTGGCAAGGTATAGATTTATAGAAATGGACTAATTTAAGATATAAGAACAGTTAGCAAGAAGCCTGCCACGGCCATACAGTTTGTAAACAAAATAAGTCTCTGTGTTTACTTGGTTGGGTCTGAGCGGCTGTGGGACTGGCGGGTGAGACAGATTTGTCCTGACTGTGGGCAGGGCAGAAAAACTCTAGCTACAAGAAAGGGGTTATGGGATCTTCCACTGCAACTAAGAAAAGCTGCTGAGGGGAGGCATATGTCAGAGATGTCCCTGCATGTACACCTAGAGAGGCCATTGTATGAAGCTGTGAAGGTGAAGCCTGGATTGCCCTGAAGACCCCAAGATGTTGGAGATGCCAGAGTCATGGGATACCTGCTGATGAGAGTTGCTAACAGGGTGTGGAACCAGCCCCAAAGAAAGAAGTGTGTTGTAGTCAACAAAGCTGAAAGGAGTTGGAGATCTGCAGAGTGCTTTGACATCAGACATGGAAACGCAGAATCTGGGGGTTGCCTAGCTTTTTTTTTTTTTTTTTGGTCTTGCTTTGGTATAGTATTTCCTCACTATCCTCCCTTTCCTCCTTTTGGAATGTTAATGTTTATCCTGTGCCATTATATATTGAAAGGGTGTGGTCTGTTTTTTATATTTGATTTTATAAGCGATTACAGTTGAGAGATTGCATGAATCTCAAAGGAGACTTTGAACTTTGGACTTTTAAATATTAAGATTGTGATAGACTATGGGAACTTTTGAAGTTGGACTAAATACATTTTGCATTATATTATGCTACAAGCCAATGGGGGTCAGGTGGTTTGAATAGGTATGGCTCCTGTAGACTTGTGTATTTGAATACTTGGCCCACAAGGAGTGACACTATTAGGAGGAGTGCCTTTGTTGGAGGAAGTGTGTCACTGTGGAGTCTGGCTTTGAGGTTTCATATGCTCAAGCTATACCCACTATGTCTCACAGTCTCCTCTGCGGCCTGTGGATCAAGATGTAGAACTCTCAGCCTCTCTCCAGCAAAGTGTCTGCCTCCATGCCACCTGCCATGATGATAATGGGCTAAACCTCTGAACTGTAAGCTGGCCCCAATTAAATGTTTTCCTTTATAAGAGCCTCTTCACAGCAACAAAACCTTAACTAAGAAAATAAACATTAGTAATAGAATAAAGGGTAGATTATTGCATCTACTCTGAAAAGAAAAAAAGAGAGGATATAGATATGATATAGATAAAAAGGTAGATTATTGAATCTACTCTCAAAAAAAGATATAGAAATGATAGAATAAAGGGTAGATTCTTGAATCTAATTTTTAAAAAAGCAACTACTAGTTTTAAATATTTTACATTGGATTAGATTTTTGTATATTGTATACAAATTATGTATATTGCTACAAATTTGAGATTGATTTTATTAGAAAATACTGTACAACTATTTCTAATCTTATTCAAGATATTGTACCTATACAATTCATTTAACAATGTAATGCAAATTGCTAATCCTTGAAAGTTATTACCAACTGATTAGAATATAAAGAAATGAAAGTTAGTAGTTAGTCATTACAATCGAATTTTAGTCATATTAGGTATGTTTTCATGATTAAACAGAGATATATTTAGATAGGCAAGTCATCTTCAAACACTTCAGAGAGCTGCAGAATATGTCATTTAAGATGTTTTAATAACATAGATTTTTTTTCTTTTTTTTAAGACTATGAGATATGTCTGCTCCTGGCAGCACCAATCTACTTCAGGAAAATGATGGGCATTGAAGAAACTCCACATGGAGTTAACTTTCACTGTGGCAAAAGTTAGCCACTGAGCAAGAAAGTGCCCTCATATTGAATGCTGACAGTATGCTATCTAAAATGGACAAGCAGGATATAAAACAAAGGACTGCCAATCCTTGCCAAGACAAGGTAGGAAGGCTCTTAGAAAATCCTGCTTTACAGATGAGTCTGTCAGATATGCTAAGCCTGTAGGGTGAAGATGATGCCACAACATCACAGAGAAACCTCGGGTAACTATCTAGGCAACTGGCTGTTTCTGTCATTTCTCAATTTTTTTGGAAGTCGCTTGTTTGCACTTCCTGTTTTACTAGGTAATATTATTTCCTTCTCAGGTCTCCGAGGGAGTTGAAGATTAGATAGAGTTTTCATTGTTAACAATTTCAGAAAAGAAACTCACTAAGAGGTGTATAGTGTATGAATTTGAAAGGCATCATAAGATAGTTTTCTGTTGGTAATACAAGATAGGATAGAAAGTGAATTAAGTATATTTTGGACTCACCAAAATAGTACAGATATGGAATATTTTTGCTGAATTTGTCAAATGCAAATGGACTATACATTCTTGATGTGTTTATTGCTTGTACATATTAGATATAGTTATTGTACTTATTGTATATAGTTTTTCTTATGTTAGTTATAATTTTTTTATTTAGACAAAAAAAGGGGGAAATGTGGTGATATTTTATCTCTGTCCCAATAAGGTTTATCTGAGGATCAGAACACTGTATTAAACATAGAAGTCAGGCAATGGTAGCACATACCTTTAATCCTATCACTTGGGAGGCAGGGATCTGTCTGGATCTCTGTGAGTTCAAAGCCACACTGGGAACAGAGCCAGGCATGGTGGCACATGCCTTAAATTCCAACACTAGTTAATCATAAAGGTCTGGAGGTCTGTACAGACCCACAGGAAGTGGCAGAGCTGGGCTGGAAGAGGAAGTGATATAGCTGGGCTGAATATAGATATGATAGAATAAAAGAGTAAATTAATGAACCTATTTTTAAAGAACAACAACTTATTTAGAAATTTTTATATTGTTATGGATTTTAGTTTATTGATACAAGTTTAAATTTAATTTTGTTATATTGTATATACATTTTTATTTTTGTTTGAGGTATTATGTTTATGTAACTCATTTAGATTATAATGGATAATTTAAAAATACAGATTAATAGTCTTCTATGATAGTCAAACTTATAGTCATCTTAAGTTTTCTAGGTATACATAGATATAATTCAATTAGGTAGGTAATCTTCAAACACTTCAAAGACCTACAGAATATGGCATTTAAAATATTTTAAAATTTTAGACTTTCTGGACAGTGAGACATGTCTGCTCCTGGCAGCACCGATTTACTTCAGAGAGGAGGATGGGCACTGATGACATTTTATATGGAGTTTATCTTTTTTTCTTTTTGGCAAAAATAGCCATTTTGGGCAAGAAACTGTTCTTGCCTAGACTGTTTAACAAAATGATGTATCGACTGGACATGCAGGACCCATAGGAAGGTGACCACTGAACTTTGCTTGGTGAAATGGTCCTTCAGGTTCCTGCTTCACAGAGGAAACTGCCAGACATTCTACAGGACATAGAGAGAAGTGACTGAGAGACTCTAGGCCTGTGGTTTAAAGACAGATGCCCCAACTTTACAGAGGAATTTTGGGTGACTATTTAGGTAACCAGCTGTTTCTGTCATTCTAGATTTTTAAAAGTTGCTTATAATGCATTTTCTGTTTACTTGGGTAATATTGTATCTTTTTGAGGTCTTTGAAGTAGTTGAAGACTAGAAAGTTATAATTTTTTTGGTTATAATAAGAGATAAGATAGATATAAAACTTTAGACTCACAAATATAAGATAGGATATTTTCTTTAATGTTGCCAAATATAAATAGACTAGATATTGTAAGTATAATTCTTGCTTGATAATTGTTTTGTTTTATGTAATTTTACTATGTTAAAGTTAAAACCTTCCTTTAAAAAAAAAAAAAAGAAAAGGGGAAATGCTGGGGATGTCTTCCTGTATGCAGTGATGTGTGTTGCTCTGATTTGGTTGATAAATAAAATGCTGATTGGCCAGTTGCAAGGCAGGTACCAAGCCACATGACTATAAATAAGAATTATGGGTTAATTTAAATGTAAGAGCTAGTCAATAGTTAGCCTGAGCTAATGGCCAAGCAATTTTAATTAACATAAGCTTCTGAGCGATTATTTTATAAGTGGGCTGCAGGACTGCCGGAGCTTATCAGGACCCAGAGAGAAACTTTCCAGCTACAGGGCAGAGAGGAAATGAGTTGGCAGAACAGAAAGGCAATAGGCGTAGGTATACAGGAAGTAGGTCTCTTTAGAAGCTGCAGAGTTGGTGAAATGAGGTTAGCTGTGGCTTTTCCTACTCCTCTGATCTCTCAGGGTTTAACCCTGATATCTGGCTCTGGGGTTTTTATGTAATAAGACCTTTAAGATTCATGTTACACATTAGTTGTATGATTGTTTTCAATTTCCCCCACATAATGCTTACCAAATTTAAAAAAAAAAAAAAAGGTTTTAGTGTTAACACAGAAATGGTGATTTTACCTTAAAGAGAAGAGAAAGTTTGTCATGGAGATATACTTAGTGACCAGGCCTTGGATTTGGACTCAAATTGCCCCAAATACTGTGTTTAAATATGGTAATGGTTTCGTAACATGTAGTTACAGCACACAAGAAAGCCATAAATTGTCTTAGTTACTTTTCCTGCTGTGGTGGTGAAGTTCCCCAATGAAAAACAAGTTAAAGAAGAAACAGTTCATTTTGGCTCACGGTTCAAGGACATGGTAGGGATATTCTGAGAGCAGGAACTTGAAGCAGCCTGCCATCTGCAGTCAAGAAACAGACAGATGAAGGCAGTGCCTAGCTTGCTTTCTCTTTTTAGAGTGTCCAGGACCCCTGTCCATAGTGGGCAGAGCTCTCCTCCTCAATTAGCCCAATTAAGATAACCCCCACAAGAATGCCCAGAGGCCAGTATTCCAGAAGATCCTAAATTCTGTGAAGTCAACAAGACTAATCACACATAAATCAAGGCACTTTTCAAATACATTTGTGGAAATGTTGGGTAAGAAGATTACAATAAAGAGGCTGAGTCTCTGCTGTAAGTATCAAATGACATTATTAGCTTTTAGATCAATGGAAGTAGTGGTCTGCTAATATGTCTCAAAAGAAGTATGTGATAGTCACCAGAAGAGCAATGATTGGCTGTGGGGGGAACTGAAGATAGTCCAGGATAATTTAGTTCTGGATATGCGACATTTCAATGCTCCACAAACTTCAAATTAGTCAGTCAACCTTATACAATCATTACATAGATGTGGCTTTTCCCCAAGAACTTCAGTTCACATTAGTTTTGAAAAAATTCTAGAAGGCATGGAACTATTCTTTAGTTTTCTGATCAACTATTAGGGGTAGTTTTGCATGGTTTAAACAAAGCTGTTCAGAATCTCACATTACCATAGAAAATCATAAATTCTATCTATATTTAAGAAAAAATTTATTATTCCCAAACATGATGGATATTAAATACTGTGTTCTAAATTTTCTTCTTTTAATAACTTGGAAACTTTCCTCCACTTTCATTTTGAACTATTTGCTGTTGAAAATTCTGATGATGATCTGATACCTGTTTCCTGGCATTTAATCTGTTAGGATTTTAAAATTATTCTTTCATGTTCTTAAATTTCCCTAAAACTTGCGATGGTTCATTTCTGGGATCACCTAGGAAGGTGTCTTAATAAAGGATCATATAAAGTAGGTTGTCCTGTGAGCATGCCTACAACGGCTTTTCCAAATTGGGTGGTGAGGGTGGGAAGCTCCACCCTATGTGTGAGTGGCACCATTTCATGGGCTGGGTCCTGAACTAAATGTAAAGAGACTTGAGCAAACATACTGCAATTGCACCCTGAGGGTACATGAGTCAGAGCAGCAAGTCACCTCCAGTATGGGCACACCTTGGTTTGTTCCAAAGCAGTGCAAGCAGGCAAGGGTTCTCCCAGTTCTTTTGTGCTTTGTTTCCCCACAATGAGGCCTGGTTACTTTTCACCCCAAGCAGATTGCTTCATCCCATGTGCTTAGTTAACTAAAACCCCCATCCCATATGGATGGAATACACTTCCTGTGAAAACCATGTGGCTAGCAGCCTACTCACATAAACATATTCATCCTTTCTTGGACTTTTTAGTTTTATTTTTCCATCCAGGACCTAAGCTCATAGTCTAGTGCCACCTGCTTTTAGGGTGGGTAGTCATGCCACAGATAAACCTCTTTGGAAAAACTCTCATAGACAGCTCAGGCATTTGTTTCCTGTTTTCAA